>NC_056522.1:11041365-11044674 GCF_019175285.1 Sceloporus undulatus
GTTCCGGGTTACGAAGGTTATTTCGGGTTACGAAAAAATTTTTGGTGCTTTTCGGCGCTTTTTCGCACGAAATCGCGGCTTTCGCTATTAGCGCCTATGGCTTTTTCGGCTTACGAAGATTTTCGGGTTACGAACGCGGCGGCGGAACGAATTAAATTCGTAACCCGGGGTACCACTGTATAAACATTTGAGGCTACTGTGATTCTCAGTTGCCCATCAGTAAGTTATACATAGACTGCATCTTCACTGAAGATAGAATGCAGTTTGACACTGCATTATATATAACTGCCATGGTTCCATTCTATGCAGTCCTGGGGTTTGTAGTTTTGTGAAATATTTAGCTTTCTGTCTCAGAGAGGTCTGGTGCCACAACAAACTACAAACCTCAGAATTGCATAGAATGGAACTATGGCAGTTAAAGTGGTGTCAAACTGCATTATTTTTGCAGTGCAGATGCATCCATAAAGACTTATTACAGTGATTGAGCAAGAAATGGCAAATCCTTTTGAATCTTGGGGAGATGTGCCTATGAATGACCATGGATTGCCATGAACACAGACCAGATCTAGGATGTGGAGGGCTTTGAGGTCCACTCAGTATAAAAGATTCCACTCTATTGCTCTATAACTACACCTCCTAGAGTTCCCCAGCCAACATTGATAGTTGCTGTAGTCCAACCACAGATGGGATTTGATGATTTCCGTATTTCTTTTTGTCTGTGATCATATTAGCCATGTTTACGCCTTTGGGATCTACATAGGGCAAAGGGACCCATATCTCCAGAAGAATCAGGTGCTGCTTTGAAGATGCAACTGGTCAAGTTCTTCACTATCTGTCCACTGGTCCTTGGCAGCCTTTTCATCCCAGAGGAACCTTGAAATAATTATCAGGCCTCAGGGATTTCTTTTAAAAAAATTATTATATATGCAGTGAGGGGAAAAAAGCCCCCCCCCCCAATTCAGTCTCTTATGAACCCTGGTTGAGAAACAGTGGTCTGTTATGAACACACACTGAGGTTTGGTTCCAGGACCCCCTGTGGATATAAAAATCTGTGGATGCTCAGGTTCCATTAAATAGAATGGCATAGTAAAATGGTATCCCTAATATAAAATGGTAAAATCAAGGTTTGCTTTTTGGTGTGTGTGTGTGTGTGTGTGTGTGTGTGAATATTTTCAAGCCATGGATGGTTAAATCTGTGAATACGAAAGGCCAACAGTAGTTTATGATTAGCAATATGGGTATGGTTTTAGCATTGTAATGCACCAACACAGGAATGAGAATTGGGTAAGTTTCTAGTCCTTAGGGTTACAAAAGCTCAACTTTGCATATGTCACAACTGATGTAGTATCAGAAGAGGAGGGGCTGAACACATTTATCTAGTGTTAAGAAATTCAGTTCAGTGCACTGCCTAGCTCTTCGTCTCTTGTAAGGATTAGCAGAATAAAATAATTGAAAATGGTTAAATATATATGTATATGTATATCTCAAGCATCACAATTAGTATAATTTATTCAGGAGACCAGATCCAGATCCCCCCCCTTTTTTCTGGCACAAAATTTGGATCATTTTGTTGAGAGTACTCATCCCTGAATGCAGTTGCTTATGCAAAAGGCACAGAGCGACACACGCACAACCTGTTTCTTAAAATCAAGAAATAGCTAGAGAAGGGTTTCTGTTCCACAATTGTTTGCTCATAGCTTAGAAGAGAAAGAAAAGGGGAAATAATAATAAGATGGATTGTGTGCGCTGAAGAACTTCCCTTTCTTACTAAACCACTCTCTTCAAAGGTATTACAGTATATTGAAAGCTATTATTAGTCCGGTAGGCAAATGAAGCTTTCATCAACATTTGTTTAATCTGAAGAAACAAAGTATGCAAATTCC
The DNA here is from genome assembly GCF_019175285.1 of Sceloporus undulatus. Classification (NCBI taxonomy): domain Eukaryota; kingdom Metazoa; phylum Chordata; class Lepidosauria; order Squamata; family Phrynosomatidae; genus Sceloporus; species Sceloporus undulatus. The sequence continues at coordinate 11,043,249 of NC_056522.1, forward strand.
ATAAGCTTCCTTTGTGCTTCCCCTCCTCATCTTTTTAAGCTTGGCAAGTCAACTCCCTGGCATCACAGAAGCTGGACCGGAGCTGACAACTTGCTGGAGATGTGTCCAAAGGAACAGTTTCATGGGAAAACGTCCCAAGTGTGAGCTGTTCAGAATGAAATGCATGGACAGTGTTCAGATTCAGAAAGGATCCTTAAATGAAATGGGCAAACTACTTTATGCATATGATGGGCCATACTACTGTTTATTGGATACCCCCAAATCAAAGGTTGGCACCTGTCAGGATTTGGGGTACCATTGCCCCTCACACTGGATCCTGGAAAGATGCACCTCACTTGTCCTCTCCATGGTCAATTGCACCCCTCCAACCCATGCTTTTGGCTATTGGCTATTGCAGAAATCTTCAGGCTCCATCTCAGCCTTTTTTAGGCCTGTAGAGGTCTTCTTTCGAACCAGGAGTTAATTGTATTTTCTATTAAAGTTGTTCCCTGTTTTGGAAATGTCTTTTATAGGCTGGACTTACCCCTGTAAGCCTAAATAAAACGTTTTTAAAAGTGCCTAAAAATGCAGAAAAATGGTTATTAATGCCTCCAAGATGTTTGGCATTGGCGGCTGGGTGCAAAAAGATTTTTTTTTTGAGAGGGAGGGTGTGGTGTCCTTTGTTATTGTTGTGTGCCTTTAGGTAGTTTCAGACTTAGGGCAACTTAAAGCAAATCTGTAGGGTGATGGGGTGGGAAGGTTCTTGGTCAGATTTATTCAGAGGAGGTCTATTGCCTTCCAAGCCTAAGAGCGTGTAATTTTACCAAGGGTCATCCAGATGGTTTCCATGTCCGGGCAGGGATATTATTGAAATACAAGGCATCCCTTGCATGTGCTGGAGCTCCATACTTGCATTGGAGCAAACATGGGGCTTTCTCGATTGAGATTATTCCAAGGTATTAAAGTCCTGGAGTACATCCACACTGTAGAAATAATGCAGTTTGGCACCATTTTAAGTACTGTAGCTTCGTCCTATGGAATCCTGGGATTTGTAGGTTTACAAAGTCGTTAGCCTTCTCTGTCAAAGTGCTGGTGCCTTACAAAACTATCGATCCCAGGTTTCTGTAGGATGGAGTCATGGCCATGAAAGTGGTGTCAAACTGCATTATTTCTAAAGATTCCATAGGATGGAGCTTACAGCACTTAAAGTGGTGTCAAACTGCATTATTTCTACAGTGTAGATGCACCTTAGACCTAGTTTTTTTTAATGGTATGTGTTTTTAAGGAGTTTTATTTTTTTCATAGTTTATTGTTTTTAGCCTTTGTGTGATGTAAATTTTTAAATCTATTTAAACTCTAGCATGCTGTGTTGAGTCTTCAACTGGAGAAAAGGCAGGATGATGATGATGATGATGATGATGATGATGATGATGATGATGATGATGAT
>NC_056522.1:11044684-11147125 GCF_019175285.1 Sceloporus undulatus
AGCTCTTTAATTCAATCTTGGTCACACATGCATGTGACAGAATTCTAAGAACTGATAACACCCTCAGTTTTCCTGTTCAAGATGAACAGATCTGAGGTTTACAGCCTGGATAAGAAACTCTTTATAGCTTTCTTGGAGTGTATTTATGAGTGATTGCTTACCCTGTTGTTATTTGCACAAAGCAGAACGTAAATCACTCTACCTAATTATTATTCTTTTTAAAAGGTGAGGTTATTTTTAAAGAAAAGGAATATCCAGGCACTGGTCCTATTGCAGTTTTGGTAAATAACCTCCCCCTTACAAAGCGTGCATACACAAAAAAGAATTTCAAATTCAAGCCTTCATCCGATAATGCTGAAAGGCATGGGTTTTGTTTCTGTGGGTTTCTCATGCCAATCTGTAATCTTCCAGTTTGAATCCAGCTATCAATTATTGCTGCAATCATTTGTCTAGTTGAATATTTAAAATGTCGTCCACAAGAGATGATTATATATTCCACCGAGACAGTTGGTGTAATCAGATGAAGAGGATCCAGTTTTAAGCGCAGTGTGGCTCTGACCTGTCTTTCGGCAAGGAATCCAACGGTGGTGGCGCTCAAGTCTGTTATGAGAAAGCAAGGCTTACCTCAGGATCCCTTTGCTAGTCCTTCCAATGCTCTGTGTCGCAAGAGCAGTCTATGTCGCAAGAGCAGGGCCCCCAGGACAAGCGTGGTCCAAGGGGGGCACAAGATTTGGAGTCCTGATCCCCACTTTTCCTTCTCTTCCTCAACTTTTTTACGTGTAAAATTTACACATATAGAATTTACTTAAATAAAACTGCTCTAATTTGAACAATGCTATTTCTTTATAAAATGTTAAAATATGAATGGGCGAGTGAAAATACACAACGTAAATAAACCAAATATTTTTATTCGTTTTTACTAGGTCGAGTGGAGGAGGCACAAAGTCTGCATGTAGATGTAAAGGGGAGTCCCAACTGAGTACCACTGGTCTAATGTCTTTTCTTTTTTTAAGAAAAAATGTATTACTTGTTTGTCAAAAACCATATATAGAAGAAAAAAAGAAAAACACAAAGTATATACATTCATTTTCCATAAATATTCAAATCACATAAGCATTTCTGTGATCCAGAGTTATATACATACATTTATCTCACAAAAGCATTCAAATTGCAGTTAAATTTAACCTCTGGTCTTGTTTCTAACACCATTACAGTTACGTTAATGTTGTTGCTAACGAAGCTGTAACCAGAACATGGAAGTCATTTATTGTGAATAACTTGCGGTTGTTATGTTTATTTGTATCCCACCTTTCTCCCAAAATTGGGGCTTGAGGTGGTTTGCAGTCTTAAAAAGAGCAATACAAATAGAAACATAAAAAGTGCAACATTAAAGTTACTGTATTAAAACAATTCAGACTTGCACATAAAAAAAATGGCATGCAGTTAAAAATGTTAAAAGCAATTAAAAACAATCCATTTTAAAATAATACAGCACACATTGGTGTTTTGCGTCTTTTAAATGACTTTGTTGTTTGTTGGCAAGGATTTTCTTGGCAAGGATTTTCTTGGCAAACCTTTGCCATTGCTTTCCTTTGAGGCTGAGAGTGTGTGACTTGCCCAAGGCCACCCAGTGGGTTTCTGCGTTTCAACATTAATAGTCCTGGAATCAGAGTCTAACACATCTCATTGGCTCTCATAAATAACTAATGTGCACATATGTGCCCTCATGTTGCTTGTCAACTTAACAGCAACCCCAATAATTTCATAGGGTTTTCTCAGGCAAGAAATACTCAGCTGTGCTTCTAATTTCTTCCTTCCTGAAAAACAGCCTACACATCTGGTATTCATTGTGGTCTCCCATCCAAGTACTAACCAGGGCTGACTTCTTAGCTTCCAAGATCAGACAGGATCTGTGACTTTAGGGTATTTATTTGCCGTTAATTCCTTCCCCCAATAACCTTGACTACAGATCATTATATTTGTTACTTATGTTATCCCTCCTTTTGCAGTTTAAAAAGAAGAGGGAAGAAAAATTATTGTGGCATTTTTAAGACTGATCAGTTTGAATTATCACAAGCTTTTTAAAAATAATGTTTGGCGCGGGACAGACCACCCAAAAAGGGTGGACTCCCAGTGCCTGTTTTTCCACTGGAGGGAAGCCGCAGCCACCAAACCGTGCAGCTTCTTGCCGGTGGAAAAAGAACCCACAAAAGTGGGTTCTTCTAAAGCCGCGGCAGTGGCGTAACAAGTGTGCCACTGGCACACTGGTTATGTGAGTGCTGTATGGCGCCATGCAGACACCACACGGCCCTTATGTAACAATGGTGGTGCCCATGTATACAGAGTGCCGCCATTGTTACGCCCATGTGTGAGGTTTGCAGGGTGTGTGAGCGCTCTGCCCCCAGGCAACCCTAGCACATGATGAGGGCGTCGCAAAGGGCCTGTATGTACCAGGCCTTTATTAAGTTCATCCATCATAATATTACACATTTTTTGCATTCTATATTACAATTTATATTACATTCTTGATTACAAACTTTCATGGACTGCAGTCCATTTCCTCACATGTAGGGTTCAGTGCTTTAGTCATCTTTATATTTATGGGGATGTGGCCTCACTAAAAGATGAAGAAAGAATACTGCATATTTCATATGCTGGAAGCCAGCGTGCTGTGAGTGTTGGACCTAGGACTCTGGAGACTAGAGTTTGATTCCCAGTTCGGCCATGAAACCTATTGGGTGACCTTGTACAAGTCACAAACTCTCAGCCACAGGGGAAGCCAAGGGTAAACCTTCTCTGAACAAGGCACACAACATCAACTCAGGTTACTGTCTCCGTGCTCTATTGCCTGTGTTGAAGCAACAATTGAGTGAATGCAAAGAGAAAGGGTTATGTGGCAGAGGACAATGCCTTACAGTTCTCAGTGTTGTTGTTTCTAACACAAACCATTCACAGGCACGGTATATACGGAGGGATGCCGCAGCAGGCAAACCATGCAGCGTTCCTCCACAGTAAAAAGAATCCGGAAAAACCGGGTTCTTTTTAAGGCGCCGAGTACATGTCACGAGTGCCCCATTGATTGGCGTACCAGTGATGTGAGCGAATCACAGCGACTGCTGTACGCTGCACTTCGCTGATGTCATCATGGCGGTGCCCATATGGACAGGACACCGCCATGATGCCGCTGCCGTTACACGCTAGGGCTTGGGAGCATGTGGTTACTGCGTGCTCCTGAAGCCTAGTATCGACAGCGGCATATGCCGCCTTTGGCCCATCTCTCCCAGGCTATAGTTACTTTTGAATAATGGTGAAAGTAAGAATTCTTGTTTAAAATTGCAGCTTCCTTTGGAGAGCTTAGGAACTATAACTATAACTGGTTGCTTTTTACAAGTAACTTGCCACATTCTGACTGTAACACATGCTCACATGGTGCATGGCTCATTAGCAATCTTGTTTTTTAAGAGCTGTTTTTGCTTGCCAGTAACAACAACAACACAGATTTAACAGTGGTGTTTGATATTACTTAAGTGTACAGTTATCTAGACTAACAAGTTCTGACATTACATGAAATTTTCAGAGCCTGATGCAATTCAATGAAAGGTTTTCAACAGCAGCAACAAATGTGCTCTATACATTATGTTGTTCTCATAGTCATTCTGGTGTTTCAGCGGCCTAGGGCCCTCCAGATCTGTTGGACTAAAGCTCCCATAATCCTGCAGCCAGCTCAGTGTGTGAGAGGGACTCTTTTCTCTAGGGACAGAAAGCATGGATCATGATTTCTTAGAGTCAAAGGCTGCATCTGCATTGCAGAAATGATGTATTTTAAAACCACTTTAGCTGTCATGGCTCAGTGTTGAGGAATTCTGGGATTTGTAGTTTTGTGATACATTTAGCCTTCCCTGTCAGAGTGCTCTGGTACCAAAATAAACTATAAATCCATGGATGGCCCCATGACAGTTAAAGCTCTATCGGATTGCATTAGTTCTGCAGTGCAGATACAGCTAGAGGGTTTTTAGCTGTGTCTGTTTTAACTTCTGTAAGCTGCCTTGAGAGAGCCAGCATGACATAGTGGTTTGAGTGTTGGAGACCACTCCCACGTGTGCCATTATGGCTCCACGTATGGCGCTGTATCTCTGTCCCCCCACCCCTTGTAGATTGGCAATCTGTTGGGTATGCTTTGATTGAGAGTTCCTGCATGGCAGGGGGTTGGACTGGATGGCCTCTTCCAACTCTGATTCTTTGATTCTGTGATACACGTGTCCACTTTTGCCGCAAACAAGGGATGAGAGCAGGGGAAAAAGGTGGAGTGGGCATAATAATGACATGAGAAAATAAGAAGTAATTGGTAATTTGAAAAATAAGGCTAGGGAACCAGCAGCAGCGGTTCTGAACCTCTCCCTACCACTCTGTAATTACTGGCTGCATTTATAAGGTGAATGATTAACTCAATTGTCCCTAACGGCCAGCAGGTAAATACATAATTATGGACTGTTGAAACAAGGTTATTGTTTACCTGATTGTCGGGCACCTGCTTTGAAAGACCTTTGATCTAGCAGGTCGAGGCTCTGGTGAGACATCATTGCTGGCAAAGGGCATTGACCGAGGGGCAGAATATGTGGACTTGGGTTTTTTTTTTTTTTTTTTCTCAAGGGGAAGGAATACACAGGTACCTTCTCAAGGAAGCCATGCCCAGGTTTGTGAGGAATGCATGTGCTGTTTCTTAGAGGAAGTGCAATTCTCCGAGGTTTCGTCACTCCTACAGGGAGAAATGCCCCTTCATTTAAAACTGTGTTTTAGACCTAGTTGTAGTGAAGCCAAAAGTACACATAAGACACAGGAGATTATCACATGGGGATGGGATAAGGACGAGATCGCTCCCTCATCCTTATCCTGTCTTTGACTGCAATCTTGTGAAAGGCTTTCAGATTGCAGTGCTATTGTCCTGTCTTTGAAGTGGAATTGCATTAACACAAACTCCCGTTAATGCAAAATGCCGGGCAATGCCACTTCAGTGACAGGAACTGCGCAACGTAGTTTGAAAGTCTTCTGCACAATTGTGGTCAATCACACTTTCCGAATGGGATAATGTCCAGATAAGTGCGACGTCATATGAAAATCTTCTCACGATTGCACTATGAGAATGGGAAAAGGACGGGACAATCTCCACAGTTAGTATGACCAGATGTCATAACCACAAAGGAGGGCAAGGTGTCACAAAATGTGGGATATTTAAGAAAATATGTAGGGTGTGACCAAATAAAAGCTGAAAACACTCATATAAATATAAAAGGTATGTAGAGAGATCTTGTAGCACCTTTGAGACTGACTGAAAGAAGTTGGCAGCATGAGCTTTTGTGGACTGAAGTCTACTTTCTCAGATGCTCAAAAACTCATGCTGCCAACTTTTTTCTTTCAGTTAGTCTCAAAGATAGATCTCTCTACAATACTGATTCTATAGACTAGTGCAGCTATATCTTTGAATAAATATAAATGATGTGCTTCTTTGTCATGCTCAAAATGGAGGACATTTTGGAATTCTTCCAAGACAGAAGGCTGAAATGTAGGTCATGTTGTTGAAAGGAAGATGTCTGTTCACCCTTACTGCCACCCCCAAATGTTTTCTTTTGCAAACTAAATCTTGGCACCTATGGAAGGAACTGGCAAGGGCACGGACTGCTTTTATTTCTTTCTGCCCTCGCCTTTTTCAGTCATCCAGAATTGCTCCTGCTAGTTGTTCTTTCTCTTTACTGAAAAAATATCACACCCTCCAACTGTTCTGATTTAGCAGAGGCAGTCCCAATTACTTCTCTGTTGTCTTGCCTTTTTGGTTGCTTTTAAAATATCCCAGTTTCTTTTTCCTCCTCCTATTTCCCCCCTCCATCCTTGACCCTAACTGGGTTAAAAATGCAAAGTCTGCACTCAGTTAACCCAGGCTGCATCTGCACTGCAGAAATAAAAATAATAAATAATAAAATAATAAAAACACGTCTTTAACTGCCATGGTTCATTGCTATGGAATTCTGGGATTTGTTGTTTTGTGAGATACTTAGCATTCTCTATCAGAGAACTCTGATGCATGCTTCAACAAACTACAAATCCTAGAAATCCACAGCATTGAACGATGACAGTGAAAAGTGGTGTCAAACGGCATTATTTCTGCAGTGCACTTGCTGTGCTGTGTAGAGAGAGGAGGAGCAGAGTCTTGCTCTTCCCAGTACACTCAGGCAAAAGCTAACTGCTCCAGAGTCTCCATACTTGTTCATGGTGGGAGCAGAAAAATGGCTAAGGGTGAAAGGATTGAAGGATGACACTGCTACCTACATTGGGTCTCTGCTCAGGACTGGAATCTCCCCTAGGTTTCCTTCATTTAAAATAATGGAAATGCATAAGGGAGAAACATACATGTAGCTTGCACTGAGTTTTGAATATTTAAGCCTGAATCTCAGGGAAGTCTAATACATGATGTCCAGATCAGATTGGAAGGGTTCCTTCATCATTTGGAGCAAATAAAATTTGCACAACCGTCATTTTGCACATGTCGGACTTTTCCCATCACCTGTAGCTTGCTCCTTTGAAAAGCAATGCACAACATGGAGATGCCAGAGTCTGAACCCTAGGACTTTCAGCTCACAGCATGAATGCCTTCCCACTGAGCTGTTAATTAATATTTGAGAATATTTGCATTTTATCCTGACCTTTCTCCAAAGAGCTCAAGAACTTCACTTCAACCATGCCATATGACCCTAGTTTATCACAAAGGTGGATTAAACATCCTTTTTTTGGAGGGGCAGGTATGAATTGTTACCCTACAATAACAACTCGGGCGTAATGCGTACCAGGTGTCTAAGCATGCTTTGTGGAAACTGGTATTGGGTTTGCTCATTTATTTATTTTATTTATGGCAAACTCTTGTTCCCTGTTTATCATTTCATGAATCTTATTTTTTTTAATCTTACATTTTCTGTGATCGATTGATTCATTGATTAACTAGGCAGGCAGCAGGAGGGGGTTTGCTTTTGATTAATTAACGCTTTTAGGCTGCTTTTTGCACCCGTGGAATCGATCTGTATTGGCCTGAGGATTTTTTTTTTTCAGGAGGGTCGCGTTTGGTGCCACCAATTCCAGGCCTCTCCCCCCTGTTCTTTTCTTGATCCGAGCCCTGGTTTTGGATGCAAACAGGACAGATTTCACCCTCCTTTCCTCCCAACACCACACCCTGGCTCTAAGCCTTTAAAAATTACTTCCAGACTGACAAATTAACTTGCCAACTTGAAGACAGAAGTTGGGGGGTGGAGGTGGGTTGATAGCCAAACTATGTGAAGTCCAATAACAGAATGACAGTTGATTGGCAGCTGTGCTATGCTTCTGAGGGACAGTGCAATCCATCTCTGTTTTGCCAAGCTCAGAGCTGTTTCTTGTTAATAGAGTTTCTTTTTTTAAAGGAGCAAGAAATAATATAAAGGAATATTCCCCACTCCCCTCCTGCCCCTGCTTTCTCAATCACTTTCTGTAGCTCATATAAGTGACTGAACCACCATATACATAAATCAATTGGAACCTAACCACAAGCTTTTATAGATATTAGAGTGGTGTCCATTTCCCTACCAATGTGAACTGGTGCATTAATGAATAAATAGGCCCTTTGCGCTCACACCAGCGCATGCCTGCTCTGTACACCTGAGCAAGTTTTAATTCTCACAAACTTCGCGTCCTGTTAGAGGCTGAGAGCTGGGAGACCTGTGGCTCAAGCTTACTCCAGAGCTTGGAAAATTTTGGACTGCAACTCCCACTCTTTCAGTCTGCGGCCCTGTAGGGCGGGGGATTCTGGAAGCTGCAGCCCCAAAAAGCAACTTGTTCAATCTCTTGTGTAATTGAAAGAGCCACCATGGACTGTCAGTGCCTCAGAGCCCTCCTCAGGCACAGAGGGGAATTGCAATGTCTATTATTATTATTATTATTATTATTATTATTATTATTATTATTATTATTTCCCCATCTTTCTCTCAATATAGGGACTCAAGATGGCAAACAAGTATAAAACAATACAATTTAAAAACAATACGAAATATTAAAATACATGAATATAAAATTTAAAAAACAAACTATTTTAAGAATTAAAACAGTTATAAATTAAAATATATTAAAATACAAATCATTGGCTCCTGCAATGGGCAGACAGTGTGATCATGGATGATCTACCTAAATTCAACCTAGATAATGAAGAAATCAAAATAGTTAAAGATTTCCCATACCTTGGATCAAACGTTGATCAGAATGGAGACTGCAGTCTAGAATCATAGAGTTGGAAGAGAACACAAGGGCCATCCAGTCCAACTCCCTCCTACCATGCAGGAACTCACACTCAAAGCAGATGGCCAACAGATGGCCATCCAGCCTCTGTTTAAAAACCTCCAAAAAAAGAGACTCCACCACTCTCCAAGGGAGTATCTTCCACGACTGAACAGTTCTTACAGTCAGGACGTTCCTGCTAATGTTGAAGTGAAATCTCTTTTCCTTTAGCTTGCATTCATTGTTCTGTGTCCTACTCTCTGGAGCAGCAGGAAAAAAACTTGCTTCATCCTTGACATCCTTTCAGTTATTTAAACAGGGCTGTCATATCACCTCTTAACCGTCTCTTCTTCAGGCTAAACATACCCAGCTCCCTAAGTCTTTCCTCATAAGGCATGGTTTCCAGACCATTCACAATTTTGGTTGCCCTCCTCTAAACACATTTCAATCAGGACTAGGAATGGGAAGGGCAGCCATGAAAGAACTAGACAGGTGCCTAAAGAGTAAAGATATACAGCTGAGCACAAAAGTTAGAATTGTCCAAGCCATTGTATTCCCCATCATCATGTACGAATGTGAGAGCTGGACAATGGAGAAAGTAGACAGAGAGAAGATAAGCTCATGTGAAATATTGTGTTGGAAAAGAGTGATGAGGATACTGTGGATGGTCAAAAAGATGAACAAATGGGTTATTGAGCAGATCAAGCCTGAAGTCTTCTTGGAAGCCAAGATGATGAAACGGAGGATATTGTATTTTGGCCACATCATGAGAAGACATGACTCATTAGAAAAGTCAATGATACTAGGAAAGGTAGAAGCAGCAGAAAGAGAGGAAGACCCCATGCTAGATGGATGGACACTATTAAGGAAGTCATGGGTATGAATTTGTAGAACCTAAGCAGATAGAAGGTCTTAGAGATGTCTCATCCACAGATTCACCATGAGTTTGGGCCAATTCAAAGACAGTTAGCAATAGCAAATGATGTCTTTGGATTGGCTAAACCGGGGGCATAAATAAACCTTCTCCCTTGTCTTGTCAAATTATTTTTCCCCACATCCTAGTGCAGTTTAGGTTTAGGGTTCCGTAGCTCTGCTCATTCAGGTCAGAGACCCTGGACTGATAGAAGTATCCACATCATGACTTTGAGTAAACCTTCCTGTAGCTCTGCTCTGGACCTGACTCAAGGCATTACAGTTCTGTGAGGCAGCCAACTTCATACTTGGGTTTCCATCCCTGATGACTGTAATATTAAGCCATTTCTTGTGTGGGAGTGTGTGTGAATGAGTCATCCTGGATCAAACACTGCAGATGGACCTTTCATTTTTGTCTTCGATAGCTATTCCTGGTAAAAAATGTGCAACATTGGAAATGGTATTCATGTGTGCGTTGGGGAGAATGCTTTCTAATTGTAAGCTACCCGAGCCTTTGGGATGAAGCAAAATAGATACTGAGATGAAGAATGCAAAATAAAAATAAAAAAACCATTTGGTTTTCCCTCAGCTGGAATGATCCTTTGTGGAGGCAGTTCACATATTCGGCTGCAAGTGAATGAGCTGTTGGATGTCAAGTAAGGTGAAGGCATTTGTGAAATAGCTGTAAAATGGATTTAAAAACACAAGCAAGAAACGTAAGGGCCATAAGACCCAGCCACTGTACTCTGGAATTTCCTTGTGAAAAGCATCTGATATGGAATGACATTTCCATAGAACAGTTGTCATATCAGAAGCCCTTTCATAGGACACAGCTATAGTGCTATGCTTCCACTTTAACTGCCATGGATATGTCCTGTGGCATCTTGGAATTTGCAGTTTAGGGAGAGGGCTTTAAAATCCTCAGCCAGAGAGATCTGGTTGCTCACCAGAATACAGATCTCAGGATTCCACAGGACATATCTATGGCAGTTAAAGTGGAATCATAGCACTATAATGGTGTAGTGTGAAAAATAACCCTCATTTTCTGTCTAGCTGGGAGCTTTTCAGCAGCATTGGTGTGGAGAGGATGATGAAAGAGGTCTGGAGAAACACAGTCTTTTGGTGTTAGGTAGCAGCAGCGTGTCTCCAGTAAACAATGCAATAAATGGAGCTTGGGTGTGAAAGGATGATTTTACTCTATCCATCTTAATGTGTAGTTATGGTGTCTACCTACAATAGACAAGGTGCAAGAGCAGCTGTCTTCAAAAGCCCATACAGAGTAGAGCAGAACAGAGAGAAAGAGCGCAGATAAGCTATTCCAGCATGTTAAAAAAAATGCATAGATCTGTATGTTTGGCCACCAAAAATGGAAATCATAAGAAATGTGGAAGCTAGTAAAAGGAAAAAGCCATTTCTGGTATATTTGGGGAGAAACCTTCAAGTGATCTTTAAAAGGTGCAAAACATTTTTACTAACTCATGCAAAGCTTACCTGACCTGGTTGTTTCATTTCACATGTCCGTAATGTTGGTTTTGATTAAAATGTCTTCTGAAACATGCTAAACTTTCCTTCCTTTTTGTACAGTGGACCCTTGGTATCCACTGGGGCTTGGTTCCAGGACCCCCTGTGGATACCAAAATCCACGAATGCTCAAGCCCATATTATGCAACGGTGTAATAAAATGCTTTCCTTTATATAAAATAGCAAAATCAAGGTTTGCTTTTTGGGGTTTTTTTTTGGGGGGGTGGTGGTGGTGGTGATATTTTTAATCTGTGGATGCAGAAACTGTGGATACAGAAGACTGACTTATAGCCCAATTCTTCTTATGTTATTCCTGTCTCTGGTATCAAACATTCTGTTAAAGAAGTGATGTATATACTCAAGTATAAGTCTAGAAATTTTAGTCCAAAAACTGACCCCCAAAACCTGAGTCAACTTATTCACAGGTCAATGTAAATACAGTACTGTACTTTAACTTCTGTAGAAAAAAGGAACCATCTTCTTGTGAAAGGCAAGAGTGTAATCTGTCTTGAAAGCAATGACACCTTCTTGTCCCTCATCCATCCATCCTTTAGGATGAGCACAAACAGTTATACCTGCTGGAATTTGTAAGTTCTTCAGCATTGTTTTCCTTTACTTTCTTCTCCATATCCTTTATTGCATGGTTTACCCTTGACTTATCCATGTGTCATATCAAAATTGATAATTTTGGCTCCCAAACCTCTCCCCGACCTATACATGAGGTCGACTTATAGTCGAGTATATACAGTAATGGTCAGAAATGCATATTCTTTGTTACCTGGGGTATGCCTCTGTAATTAAACTATCAATAGAATTAAAAGCAATTAAAAACATGCCTTCATTGAACAGAAAAAAGGAGCACAGTGGGCCCTTTGGATTCATAGGGGGTTCCATTCTGGTCCCTGTGGATAGGAAAATAATGTAGATAATCACACCCTGAATTATTAAATAGTGATGACATACATGAACATGGACATGCAGTGCTAGCTCAGAATTTTATACACACACACACACACATCTATATCTATATATATTGCAGTTACTGAGGTCCCAGTGCTGTGATAGGAAATCTGAGGAATAGGGATATTAAAAGATGGCCTTTCCTTCTACCAGCGAATGCTATTGTTTGCTTAGTAAATTATAGGCTATATCATGCATCTTTCAATATCTCGGAAAAGGTAACTAAACAGAGGTTTTTATAATATGCATATTAGGTTTAATCCATTGGTTAATCAGTAAAGAGGTAGATGATTAATGGGCTAAAAATTACTTAATAGGTCGACAGCCCAGGAATTATGTATTTATAAAGCTGTGCTAGCAGAACACTCAGACTGTAAACTTCCTATCTGGGTGAAAATCAGTGTCAGCTAGAAAACAGGTTCATTGTAATTTTATCCCACTGCTTGCAGTGATGATGGTGATGATGATGATGATGATGATGAAGATGCTTACCTTTGCTAAAATAAATTTACAAGTGCCAACAGCTTTATCACAGATTTTATATTTTGCCATTCTGACCTTTTTGATCCTCAGTACAGCTTTACATTTAAGAAAAATTACATCTCTAAAGCAAAAGTGAAAGAATATGCAACATCCATCATGATTTTTTTAAAAAAAATAAAAATTAAAAAATGAATATTCAAAGGTAGCAGTTTGAAAACTTGAATTTAAAATACTTCTCTTTTCAAAGCACTTCGTAACAGGATAGTTTTTGCCCTTTTTATGAAAGCAAAGATCAATGAATATGGTGAATAATGAAGGCAATGGCATGCACAGAATTGGTGCCACCAAGGAAAAGGCTCCGCTACAGTGGGTTGCTTAGACTAGATCCTCGTATGGTGACCTAAAAAGGAAAATATGGATGGTAACAATCTCTTTTGAGACCCAGAAGACGGGGCATATGATCTGTCTGTCTGTCTGTCAATTTAGGAAGCCCCTACAGATTTAAAGCCTACCCTAAAGGCAACAGATCCCTGTCTGATCTTGGAAACTATGTAGGTTCAACCCTGGATAGTACTTGGATGACAGACCACCAGTTAATACCAAGTGCTGTAGGCTGTATTTTAGAGGAAGGAACTGGCAATGCCTAAGAAAACCCCATGCAATTCGTGGGGGTTGCTATAAGTCAACGAACAATTTTATGGCACACACAGAGAGATTAAAAGTGTGGTGGTGATCACCCAGGTGTTTTGTCAAGGAACAGTAGATATAAATAAAATAGCTTAATAGAATATATTGCTTTCTTGTCTAATTCTCAATATAAACCATGAATGGTGTTGCTTTTGCTGACTCTGCAGAACCCCATAGTTTCACTGATATTGGCACTACTCATAGATTCAAGGAGAAGCACAGGATTGGCAACATTAGAACTGGGGGGCTGTGGAAGTGGAATAGAGTTTAAATAGAGTTTCATTTTATACTTAGGTCAGGAGAATGAGTTTCTTAAGGGAACAAATAGCTTTGGATACCGTCCAGCCCAAGTTAAGCACTTATAAGTTCAACTGGGAGAGTTCAATGCATGTTTAAATCTTCCCCATTGAAATACATGGCACTTGTAAGTGCTTAACTTTGGCTGGATTGTGCCCTTGTGTGCATTTTTTTACAGGCCAGATGGAGAAAAGGGAGAAGCGAGTGCAAGTGGTAACAATTAATTATTCTTCCATTCTGTTCTCCCCCCTTTTTCCATGCCTGCAATGCTGTCGTGTATGAAGACAAGCATTCATTTGACATTTAAGATGAATAAAAAGAGATTCCTGTCTTTGCTTCAAACTGCTGTTCAAATAATTTCCCCCTCATGGTAAAGAGAGAGAGAGAGAAAGAAGAAGGAAAGGAGGGGTTACTTTCTGGCACTGGGGTTTGTGTGGGTGTCTCTGGTAACAAAAGATACACACGTGCCATGCGGGGGTTTACAAAAGAAATAATTATTCCCTAGAATTAAAAAGAATAACAGCCTGGTAACAATAAGTTCCATATCTACCTTTGCATCTCTGTTAAAGTGGCAAAAAAGCCATTGGAGCAAAGCTCTATCTTTCAGCATTAGGTTGAAGCAATTCTTACATTCAGTTCAAGCGCTAAAGTCCCTTTAAAGGACATCAAATTGTCAGTTGTTAAATTTAACAGGTAAGCAGAGATGCTATTGAGATAATCCACCCTGAGGACCATCTCTAAAGGTCCGATAGACAACGTGGTTGGTCCTGGCACTTATTTCAGCCATTTTAGCCATCTTGACTTTGCTCAGAAAGTAAGATGCAAGTCAGAGATAAGATGGTTCATGCTTAGAAAAAAACTTTTGAATCGCTTTAGTTACTAGAGGCACAACTCCCACTCATGGAGAAATGTGATTTCAAGCCACCTTGCTTGCACATCTGCTTTGGCAACATTTTTAATAACTGTGGTTGGAAGCGATGCTTGACCTACACCTATGGAAGTACCAGATGTTAAGTCCATAGAATGGCCAAATCTAGGATGCTGTTAAAATTTACATTAAGAAACTACTGAGACCTTTTCTTACTTTCAGATGTGTGTTAGTTTATGTCCTACAGAGCCAAAACCTATCTGTAAGATTGGTCCGAGAATCAAAGGTGGCTTCTTTCAGACAGCTTTTGTGATTTAACGTATAGTACTCTCAGTTCGTGGTTTTGCTTTTCATGAGGCAGACTGTCCATGTTTTACAGATGAAAACCAGGATACATATAGCAAAGCATCACAGAGTGTAGTCAAAATGCCAAAAATTATTAATGAGGATGAACACACCAACTAGGAAAGGCTGCAGCAATTTGCTTTTGTCTGAGCCTTCTGGGAAGGGGAAGATTTGCCCCTCTCCTCTCCCAACTGCTGAGTTAGCTGAATGGAAACTACTTTTGCATTCTGAATACAATTTGCAGCAGTGGAAATAACAGGAGGGCAAAGAAGGAAAGTGATAGGAGGAGAGAAAAATCTGGACATTTTAAAAGCACCCCAAAAATTGGGATGACAAAGGATTAATTGGGACTGGCCCTTCCAAATCAGGATGGTTGGAGGGTATAAATAGATGACTATAGTTTTGTAGTCATTACTATGAGATGACATGAAGAACAGATCTGTTCTTTGTCTTTGTCAATAAAAGCAAAATGTTTTCTAATTTTATTACTTGTTGATTTCATTTGAAACTTCCTGTCTTACTAAGCAAGTCCCATTTTTAAAACTCTTACTTGCTAGTTTCTAATATAGTTATAGTAATCTTGGAATGATTAAGACTCATTTCAATTCATTACATTTTTCTTCAGTTTAATATGATTGTGGTTACCTTCTCTTTCTTGTTTACTCAGTCTTTCAAAGCAGCAGTCTGCTGTTTGGAAGGGGAAAAAATCTGGTTCTGCCTTAGGAGTTTATCACATGGGAGGCTAAGTGCCCAAATCTCGTGCAGAAACTGATTTAAAGCCCAGAAAAATCCTACAAAAGCAGGATCATTTTTAGACAATGTTGGGGGCACTGAGCTTTAATCAGACATTAACCCGCACAGAAAGTGGACAAAATCGGCCACTTTTTCCTTTCATGAATATACCAAAAGTAAAAAGTGGCTAATTTTGTCCACTTTCTGTGCGGGTTAATGTTGGATTAATGCTCAGTGCCCCCAACATCGTCTGAAAACGATCCTGCTTTTGCAGTTGTCCACTTTCTGCGAGGGATGCCCCCCGATGTTGTCTGAAAAAGATCCTGCTTTTGCGAGATTTTCCTGATTTAAATTCTGTTTCTGCACAGCATAAACTACGTGTGATAAATTCCTTACATTCCTCCTATTGCTATCAGTCTAATTTTTGATGGAGATAAAGAATTGGGAACATGGTCTAAAAACTGTAGAAGGGAGTTGGGCATGTTCAGCTGGTGCAAAGAAGACAAAGGAGTGACGTGATTTCACTCTTTAAATATCTAAAAGGCTGTCACATAGAGGAAGGTGCAAGATTGCTCTCTTCTGCCCCAGAGGGTAGGACCAGTTCTGATGGTTTTAAGTTACAGGAAGGGACATTTTGATTGAATATTAGAAGGGACTTCTTGATGGTAAGTAAGAGCAGTTAAAGAATGGAATAAATTAGATATCTGCAAGGAGTTGGACTTGATGGCCTATGGGGGTGCTTTCTAATTCTATGATTCTAACTTAATATAGGTTGAGACATACTTTTCAACATGTCTTTAGGAATGAGAGGGAGAAAGACTGCCTTGCCCTTCCTATTGTGATCTGTTCTACTGAACCATGGAAATTGGGGGTTCTAGAAAATCCACAGCATCTTCATAACAGTACTATTCCTGGGGTTCTTGGGAAATAGCCATGATAATTCCACTTGAAGGATAATTCCTCAATTGTGCCTCGATTCATAGGGAGAAATAAATATTGTTATTGTTATTGATCGTTGAAGGGAGATATTGTTTCCCCCTAAATGGCATTGCTAGTCCCCAGCTAGAGTAGGCACACACTGAAACAATTATCGAAGGGTAAGTCAGCACTTACATTGATTCTGTTGATTCCATTTGTTTATATGAGTCAAGGCTAGCAATTGGATTTAGGCCCCTTTGGCACAAGCAACAGATTTAGGCCTTTGCTCTTCAATTTTCCATTGAACAACTGCAGTCAATTGTAAAATTTGATAAAAAGTGGAGGGCTAGTTGTCTCTCTGTGTGTGTCTGTGGAGCAACGGAAAGCCATAGAACTGAATGATGTGGTTTTATAAGATGGTTCTGCAACCTGTGAAAACAAAAGTTGTTGAGCATTATATTTTAACCTTCCTTCCTTCCTTCCTTCCTCTTGCTGTATATCTCCAGATTCCTACCCATGTCTCATTGTTTTCTCTGTCTGAAGTGATACCTGGGATCTTTCTGATAGAGAAGCTTTATGCCTTATTTTTGTGTGCACATGACAAAACACATGCCGAACAGTGAAAGAGTTTATGACCAGTGTTTTAAATTAGGGAAGGAAGATGATGCATTTGCAGTTCAACAGACTGGAATCCCCAGGTCAACAGGCCTGGCTCCTCTTCTGCAGTCCTCAGGTCTATGAGGAGAAAAGTCAGAGTGAGAGCACTGCCTTGAAACTGTGTTTATTTATATAAACTTGATGTTTTTATTTAACTGGCATATCTTGTGGTTGATGCATAATGTGTAGTGCTTAATGACAACACCAGGGACTGCCATCTGTGACATTTCCCTTGTAACTTCACCAGGTCCTGTCTTCTATGATATCCTAAGTCTCAAGTTTTAGTGCTCAGATCTCAGGGCTTGATTTGGTCCTGACCTGGCAACCCTACAACAGATATAGTTTGGTCTGGTCTGGTATGAAACCAAACTCAGTTGTTTTCCACCATAATTTCACTTGCTTCCTCAGCCTTTTGAGACACATAGTCAACATGGTGAAGTCAACCTGATTTACCATCTCATACAAATCTTACAATCATAGAGTTGGAAGAAACCACAAGGGCCATCCAGTCCAATCCCCTGCCATGCAGGAACTCACAATCTTATGTGGCACTAACCCCCCACTTTATATAGTCTCCATCCCTACATTCTTCAGTAATGGTCATTATAGGGATCCCCCTCTCCATGATGGGCACCAAGGTCTGGTGTGCCATTGGGGACATGGTTCTTTCCTTCACCTCCACCACCTAAAATGGGGTATTGGGGCACTTCTATCTTGACTCACTCTCTAGGAAAGACACGATTCTGGAGTGTTTAATAGCCCCTCTCTACTTCTCCCACATGAGCTGGAAGTATGTTTGGGACTAACTGAAAGAAAGAAGTGGGCAGCATGAGCTTTTGTAGACTAAAGTCTACTTCCTCAGATGCTTTTGACCAAATGCATCTGCGGAAGTAGACTTTAGTCTACGAAAGCTCATGCTGCCCACTTCTTTCCTTCAGTTAGTCTCAGGGATGCTACAAGATCTCGCTACATATTGATTCTATGGACTAACACAGCTATATCTTTGAATTCTATGAGCTGGAAGCATTGATGTTACCAGAGCAGTGTGGGAAGAGGTTGCTCTGCTGTTGAGATGACACAAGAACGGACCATTGCCACAGCAGTGCAAACTCCAAGTTGTTGCTTCTCCTGTAAATGTCAATTGTGTACAGATACTAAAATATGTTGGACGCTGCTTTTACTTTCACAAACAAGGAAAGCTTTCCCAAAGCCTGTTGGCACACACTGCCCGGCATATTATTCCATTACTGACTTGGCAGAGCTAAGTGCTTAAATGCCTAGCTCTAGAACAATTTCCCCCTCCCTCATCTTCCCCGCAGCAATGGCATCTATCTCTCGTGGTTTCTCCCCAGCTGGCCTTCCTTCAGCTTTTATTTCCTGGCTCCACAGTGACTGCCATGGTCTTGTCCCTGGGGATCTCTTTTTGAGGCCACCCTCATGCACCTTAACAGGTTCATTTGGGGATATCCATATTCAAAATATTCTATTAGTTGTACATTGACTTCTAGAAAGTAATGTGGATCCTTTCCCCCCTTTATGTTTAAATGAAGACATAGCCGTGACCAAAGTGCTGCTTTTCCAATTCGGTCATTTTAAAAAGATTTGCACAACTTTGAATCCCATTGTGGACAGGATATAAATCTTTGAAATAAATAAATCAAATAATAAACTTTTAGGGCTGGTCTGAGATGCGTGAGACGTGGCAATAAATGTTCCCCATCTCTAATTCACCAAAGTCAAGGTCCATAACATGAAAGCTAGTCATATTATTTTGGCACATGAGACAGAAAATTCCAGATGTTTCCTACCCAATAATAATAATAGTAGTAGTAGTAGTAATAATAATAATAATAATAGAATAATATTTTTTATTTCTTACAGCCTCTCCCTATGGATCAAGCTAGGGAACAACAACACACCAACAAATATTCATCTGTTAAGAACACAACATCAGTTAAAACATACATCAGTTTAAAATAACAAACAAGATACATATGTATTAAAACAATCTATATTTAAAATTCATCATTTAAAATTTACAAGTTAGAAGAGACCAGAAGGCCCATCCAATCCAACCCCCTCCCACCATGCAAGAATACACAATCAAAGCACATCCAACAAATTGCCATTCTGCCTCTGTTTAAAAAACCCCAAAGGAGGAGACTTGACCAGCAATAACTGAAATAGCAATTATTATTTCTATACTATTAATTTTCTGTCTTTAAATCTGTAGCCAGAGATAATAGCCTCATTCTGCCTGATGGTAGGACAGGCTTTGAAAATTTGTGATCTAGCAACTGCAACTATGTACTGTGGCCTTAACAGCAGGTGTGGTGTAATGGCTTGAGCATTGGACTCTGGAGACAGAGTTTGAATCCCTTCTCAGCCATAGAAACGCAGTGAGTAACATGAAAACGAAGGCTTTCATGGCCGGCATCCATAGTTTTCTGTGGGTTTTTTGGGCTGTGCGGCCATGTTCTAGAAGAGTTTCTTCCTGACATCAGCCAGCCACAGATGTTGGCGAAACGCCAGGAAGAAACTCTTCTAGAACATGGCCACATAGCCCGAAAAACCCACAAAAAACCAGTGAGTGACCTTGGGCAAGTCACACTCTCTCAGCCTAAGAGGAAAGCATGGGGGGGGGGTGTCTGAACAAATTTTTGCCAAGAACACCCAGTGATAATTTTGCTTTAGGGTTGCCATAAGTCAGAAACTACTTGAAGGCACACAACAACAATACTGTGGCCTGATCAGTACTTGACTTCCCTCTAGTTTTGGGGCTGCCCCAGGAAAGGAGCTGTGTCCACGGTACAAACATAAACTAGTTTGATGCCATTTAAACTGCTCTAGCTCCAGCCTACAAATTCCTGGGATTTGTAGTTTGGTGAAGTTCCTTCCCCTGAACTACAGCACTAGAGCTCTCTGGGAAAAGATGCTAAGTATTTAATGAAACTGTAAACGCCAGGGCTTTTTTGGGATGCAAGAGTGGTATTAGAATACTATAATTGTGTAATGAGGATGACCGTAGCTTTGTTAATGCCACTGAGCTGCTATGTGTGGCTTGCTTGGTGGTTTACAAATTGTGCAGGTCAATTATACAATCTGGCATGCTATCCACGTTAGCAAGTTACTTTTTAGGGAGCCATCATTTACATTTAAAAGGTCATTGTCACCTCATCTTTTATGCAACAGTAACTGTGGTCAGAGAGCCAGTATGGTATGGTGGTTTGAGTGTTGTACTACAGTTCTGGAAATCTGGGTTCGAATCTCAACTTGGCCGTGAAAATCAGGTGTCCTTAGGTGAATCACATTGTCTCAGCTTCAGTGGAAGGCAAAGGCAAACCACCTGTGAACAAATCCTGCTAGGAAAACCACGTAATAGGGTCACAATAAGTGAAAAAAGACTTGAAGGAACACGACAACAACTGTGATCACAAGTCCGACAAATCATTTCAACACAGAGAGAAGTGTAATACTAAATACAATCTGATATACCTGGAAAAGGATCTGATTTGCCTCAAACTGTGCTTCAAACTAAATTATGCTTAGTTTGTGTCCCTCACAGTTCAGTTGTGTGCATGTGTGTAGTCACAGCGATGACTTATTTTTGTGTGAACTGGTATTGCAGCAACTCTATATCTACTTATGGGAGAACAAGCTTCACTCATCTGAGTGGAAGTTTCTTCCCAGTTGACGTGCATAGGATTTTGCCATCAGTTTTTTATTTGTAAAGTAAGAGATGATAATGAGGCTAATGATGATGTTGTAAAAAATGAATGCGTTAAGGATTGTAAAGTACTTACCTTTGATAGAATGTTTAATAAGATGATACATAATAATAATTAAATTTGCTTTGCTTCATATCCTTGTGAAAAAGATCTCATGTTATGAGGTGATTTGTCTTCATAATTGCATACAGGTAGCAATATATATGCCTTCCAAGCCTCTATAATGTCAAAGTAGGTATCTGCAAAAGAGATGGTGATTCATCCCACTGTCATTATTCTCCCCCCCCCCCCCCGTAGTTTATTACTCACATATTATTTAGCCATATCTCCATCCTTCTATCCTTCATAAATCCATCCAGTCTAAAATTATCTAAATCAGTAGTTCCAAACTTTTTTTATCTTGGCGGAAGAAAATACAGCAATTATGTAGTAATTGACTAAACTGGGTGTAGATGTACTGTTGCTGCTGTTGTGTGCCTTCAAATCATATCCGACTTACTAAAGTAAACCTATCATGGGGTTTTCGTGGCAAGATTTGTTCAAAGGGGGTTTGCCATTGCCTTCCTCTGAAGCTGAGAGAGTGTGATTTGCCCAAGCTCACCTGGTGGGTTTGCATGGCTGAGTGGGGATTCAGCTCCTGGTCTCCTGGAGTCCTTGTCCAACACTCAAACCACTACACCATGCTGACTCTTGGATACACCATCTCCTCCAAGCATCCCAGTTTGGTAGAGACATCCCCGATTAATCCTCTGTTGTTCCACTTTTTCAGCTGTTTCTCTCATCTTCTTTCCTCCTTTGTCTTCAACTTACATTCGGCCCTCTACATTTGCAACTTTGACTTCTGCAGCTTTGATTATTTGTAGATTTGATTAATATGTTCTCTCTAGGAATTGCTAGGTCCTCCAATGCAACTCTGCCAAAAGTTTACCATAGAGTTGTGCTGGGGAACTGAGACGTTCCTAGAGAAAACACTAGTCTCTAGGCTTTTGCAGGCCCTCCAGCATGATTCTATGGTCAAATTCTGGCAGATGTTAACCATAGAGCTGCTGGAGGACCTAGAGATTCTTAGAGAGATGTTCTCTTAGGTTAAAAAAGTAGTGGGGAGGGTGTATCTTTTTTTTCCACTTTCATGGCAGTCCTGTGCCCCTAACCCCAGTGAATGTTAAGGCCCTAGTGTACCTCATTTGTTGCAAAATGCAAAATTTCAGGGTGCAAAAGTAGTTTGCATTTGATTAACTCAGTGGACAGGAAAGGATGGGCAGAATCTTGCTCTTCCCAATAGCTCTGGCAAAAGCAAACTGCTGTAGCTTCTCTTAGCTTGCCTGTTTTTTCCTTATACAGTGGGCCCTTGGTATCCGCTGGAGTTTAGTCCCAGGAATCCACGTGGATACCAAAATCCGTGGATTCTCAAGCATTCTCCCCAGGTTGGTTTATGGCACTGAGCTGGCTTTTTATGCTGGGAGAAAGCATTTTTTATACTTGATGAAGTTTTAGCTCTTGTGAGTGTTTGGACTGTAATGCTGCTGTGCTCTTGGTTGTTACTAGTATTGTAATGCAATGCACCTTAAACTTTTTAATGTAGGGAACTGACCAGGTTTTCCTCTCATGTGCAAGGAACTGGATACCACCATGTCTTTCTTTCCTGGAAACTTTCAAAGAATGTGCAGCTAATAGCTTGTGGATTGCACTGGTCCATGAACCAGGAGCATTGTATGTAGCAGACAGAATATTCTTGTTATTGCTTTAGCTGTTGTGAGCTTGTGCATTGCACAGGATTACACTGTATTCTGCATCACACTCTCAGTTCGTACAGGTGAACAACTCTGGTGTCCGACTTGTACAGGCTTCAACATTGCTTTGCATGAACTGAGAAAGAAATCCCTAGATTACACCTGAAACTGCTCATTCCTCTGCTAGGCATCGCTTGTTTTTAGGGACAGTTAATAGTGGCAAGCAAGCTTGTCCACTGATTTTCTCATTGGAAAAGAGAAGATTATGAGTAATGTGTGAAGATTTATTGTCCTTGTTGTTGTGTTTATATTTATTTATTTATACTCTGCTTTTCCCCATAACTGGGACATAAAGTGGTTTACAAATGTTAAAAAATGCAATTAGAAACATAAGAATGGGCATTAAAACAGAACTAAACTAGTATAGTTTTAAAAACACAGACCCAATTAAATACAAGATGTAATTTAAAAGGTAAAAGCACTTAAAACAGTATATATTTAAAACGTTAAAAATACTAAAACATTCAAACAATAAAATAAAACTGTTTTGAAAATACTTGCCTCTTTTATGCATCATAATTATAGCACTTTGATACCATTCTAATTCCATAGCTCCATCCTATGGAATTCTGGAATTTTTAGTTTGATCCAGTACTTAGAATTCTCTTCTAGTGGTCTCTGGTGCCTCGCCAAACATCAAATCCCAAGATTTCCTAGGAAGGAGCCATGGCAGTTAAAGTAGTATGAAAGTGATATAATTTGGTAGTGTCAAAACAACCTATTTAGGCCTTTCAGGTTTTCCCCCTGATATCCATGTCTACAGAATCTCCTTGCTTTTTAGGAAGAGAGGTTTCCTTGTGTTTGAAGGATAGAGAAAAAAAGAGGTTATGGACAACATGAAAAAGGAACCCCTTCCAAGCCTTTTAAAAAGTGAATACAACAAATTGCTGCTGCTATGAAAATAAGGCCTCATCTGCATTGCAAAAATAATTCAGTTTGATACCACTTTAACTGCCATAGCTCAGTGCTATGTAATTCTGGGATTTGTAGTTTTGTGAGCTTTTTAGACTTCACCGACAGTGAGCTCGGATGCCAAACTACAAATCCCAGGATTCCACAGGATAGAGCTATGGCAGTTAAAGCGGAGTCAAACTGCATTAATTCTACTGTGTGGCTGCAGCCTTCTTCTGCTGTATGTGTAGACCTGGTTTCATATAGACAACAAGGAGTTTGAACTACCTTCACTTTCAGAGCTTGGAAAAAGTTACTTTTATGGACCACAACTCCCAGAATCCCCCAGTGAACATTGTTAAAAAGTGACATGTGGATCTCCTTTTAACTTTGCCGTATCTCTAGTTGTCTTCACAAGTTTGGTCGAGCTGTATCTAAATTAACATGCAGAATAATTATTTATTATTTTATTTATTTGTATTATGCCCCCTTCCCTTGGAATGGGACTCAAGAACAGCTTACAGACTTAAAATAGATACAGAGCTGAGGATCACAAGAGCATTGAGCACTGTAAGTAGCTCAAATTTTGGAGATGTTTAGTTTTGCTTTTGAATCAGAAGCTCTTTGATTCAGCCCAGGCAGGTTTACCTTGGTTAGTCATGGTGCTGGTCTTGGAGCTCAGAAACATTACCGTTATTTTGGGTAATTAAGTGACTGCAGGAATCTAGAAGTTACAAGTTACAGTATCTACACTGTGAAAATAATGCAGTTTGGCACCACTTCAAGTGCTGCAGCGCCATCCTATGGAACCTTGAGATTTGTCATTTTACGAGGGCTGCATCTGCACTGCAGAAATAATGTAGTTTGACACTGCTGCAGTTGCCGTGGCTCAGTGCTCTGCAATTCTGGCATGTGTAATTTTGCAAGATACTGTACATAACCTTCTCTGTCAGAGAGCCCTGGTGCCACAACAAACTGAAAATCCTAGGATTCCATAGGATGGAGCCAGGGCGGTTAAAGAGGTATAAAACTGCATTATTTCTACAGTGTAGATGCACCTACAATGCAAAAAACAGTGGCTCTTCCATGTTTGTCAATCAATCCAAGGCAATTCCGGTAAGAAACAAGGGCAGAAAGAACTATCCCCCTTACTTTTGAGAGGGGGGAAAGGGAGGGAGCCAAGTCTAAAACTCTTGTCTCCTGTTGGAAGTCGATGAGTTGGCAGAGCTGCCTCCCCATCAGGGCCGAGAAGGAGGTGGCACAGCAGGGGCCCTTCTGTCTGGCCCACTCTCTCCTCCATGTTCCTGTTTCCCTTCCTGGCTCCTAGGAGCAAACACAGTGTGTTTTCTCCCCCTCCTCCTTCTGGCACTTTGGCAGGGCAGAGAAAGAGTCCAGGTGGCTCTCGCCCGTTGATCCAGCCTTGACGGAACAGTGCGATGGGAGCCACACTTACAGATATAGATAGCCTTGCCTGGTGGCTGCTCTCAATTGCTCTGCTCTAGTCCCGACTCTCACATTTGAGCTGCTCAGGAGCTCCTAAAATTGAAGTTTGCCAAAGTATTGGTGCTGAAAACATTGGAAATGCATATAGTGTATAAATAATAATAATAAGAAGAAGAAGAAGAAGAAGAAGTAAGTTTATTTGTGTAGCATACCCCATTACAAAAAGTAATCCATATAAATGATAAAATATAAACATCAAATACATTGTAAAAATAATACATTGCATTACAAAGTTAAAATCATCTTTAAAAAAAATTATTGAGGGCTCAGGTGAATCTGAATAGGCGTAAGGACCAGATACACTAGAACTGTATAGCATTGGTTTGCAGAGCTGAGGATATTCAATAATAGTTGGGGTTTGAATCTATCCTGTAACTCAACCATCATCTTTACAAAGTTTCCTTCTTATAATTGATGCTTTAATAGCAAAACAGGCTACCGTTTCAGAAATGCTTGGTTCGGTAACCCCTAGTAAAAAAAGTGTTCAAATATGAGTCAGAGATGTTTGGTACCAACCCTAACTCTTTGAATAAGGCATTTCTTATATCTTTATAAATTGGGCACTCCAATAAGTAATTAGTTAGACCTTCAACTGAGTTGGAGCCACATTGGTGCTGCAAACATTGGAAATGTATATAGTGTATAAATGGAAATTTATATAGTGAAGAACCTCAGAGTTGCAAGAGAGTGAATCTCCCTTCAAGAAGTTATTATTTTTAAATGCAACTTCCATAGTATTTCTGCCCGCAGAACCCACGACATAGGGATTGTAGGGGTTGTAGTCCAAAAAACGTAACCTTCCCCCCAGCTGTCTGCTTAGAACCTAGGCTCCACTCACATTGCAAAAATAATACAGTTTTACACCACGTTAATGGCCATGACTCAGTGCTGTGGAATTATGTGAACTGTAGTTTGTTGTGGCACCAAAGCTCTCTAACAGAGAAGGGTAAATGTTCTACAAAATGACAATTCCCTGAATTCCATAGCATTGAGCCGTGGCAGTTACAGTGGTGTCAAACTGGATTATTTCTGCAGTACAGATGCAGCCCTAGAGAACTATAGTTACTCAGAGCAAGGCAGTAGTACTGGCTTAGAGGGACAAAACAGTCTGCCATAAAATAATAGCAGTTTTCAAACTCGGGGGCTTTTTCCAGATGTTTTTGGCATCGGCTCCCCAAATCCCTGGCAATTGTGCAGACTGGTTAGGGCTTCTGAGAACTGAAATCTAAAATATCTGGAGGACCAAAGGCTGAGGTGCTTTCTGCACCGCCATTTGGGACGTCCGGAGGACGTCCCATTTTAAAAAAGAGGCGTCTCTTATAAACGCCCCTGTGCCTAGTACGGACTCTGTCCGTACAAGATGGCGCCGGCCCTTCTACATGGCCAGCGCCATCTTTGCGTATCGGACGCTGAGCGTCCGTACGCGTCGCGCCGCTTGTGACGTAGCGAGCGCGCCAGTGACCTTGGGCAAGTCACATCTCTCCCTAAGAGGAAAGCATGGGGGGGGGGTGGTCTGAACAAATTTTTTGCCAAAACCCCAGTGATATTTTGCTTTAGGGTTGCCATAAGTCAGAAACTACTTGAAGGCACACAAAACATACGGTGGCCTGATCAGTACTTGACTTCCTCTAGTGGTGGGCTGCCCCAGGAAGGAGCTGTGTCCACAGTAAAACAAAACTAGTTTTGATGCCATTTAAACTGCTCTAGCCCAGCCTACAAATTCCTGGGATTTGTAGTTGTTGAAGTTCCTTCCCCTAAACATCAGCACTAGAGCTCTCTGGGAAAGATGCTAAGTATTTAATGAAACTGTAAAGCCAGGGCTTTTTTGGGTGCAAGAGTGGTATTAGAATCTATAATTGTGTGAATGAGGATGACCGTAGCTTTGTTAATGCAACTGAGCTGCTATGTTGGCTGCTTGGTGGTTTAACAAATTGTGCAGTCATTATACAATCTGGCATGCATCCACGTTAGCAAGTTACTTTTTAGGAGCCATCATTTACATTTAAAAGGTCATGTCCACCTCATCTTTTATGCAACAGTAACTGTGGTCAGAGAGCCAGTATGGTATGGTGGTTTGAGTGTTTGTACTACAGTTTCTGGAAATCTGGGTTCGAATCTCAACTTGGCCGTGAAAAAGGTGTCCTTAGGTGAACACATTGTCTCAGCTTCAGTGGAAGGCAAAGGCAAACCACCTGTGAACAAATCCTGCTAGAAAAACCACGTAATAGGGTCACAATAGGTGAGAAAAGACTTGAAGGAACACGACAACAACTGTGATCACAAGTCTGACAAATCATTCAACACAGAGAGAAGTGTAATACTAAATACATGTGATATCCTGGAAAAGGGTCTGATTGCCTCAAACTGTGCTTCAAAGTAAATTATGGCTTAGTTTGTGTCCCCACAGTTCAGTTTGTGCATGTGTGTAGTCACAACGATGACTATTTTGTTGTGAACGGTATTGGCAGCAACTCTATATCTACTATGGGAGAACAACTTCACATCTGAGTGGAAGTGTCTCCCAGTTGACGTGCATAGGATTTTGCCATCATGTTTTTTTGTAAAGTAGAGATGATAATGAGGCTAATGAGGATGTTTGTAAAAAATGAATGCGTTAGGATTGTAAAGTACTTACCTTGATAGAATGTTTAATAAGATGATCATAAAATAATTAATTGCTTTGCTTCAATCCTGTGAAAAAGATCCAGTTATGAGTGGATTTGTCTTTCATATTGCATACAGGTAGCAATATAATGCCTTCCAAGCCCTAAGTCAAAGTAGGTATCTGCAAAAGAGATGGTGATTCATCCACGTGTCATTATTCCCCCCCGCTAGTTTATTACTCACATTATTTGCCATACTCCACCTTCTATCCTCTAAATCCATCCAGCTAAAATTACTAAATCTAGTTCCAAACTTTTTTTAATCTTGGCGGAAGAAAATACAGCAATTATGTAGTAATTGACTAAACTGGGTGTAGAGTTACTGTGCTGCTGTTTTGTGTGCCTTCAAACATATCCGACTTACTAAAGTAAACCTATCATGGGGGTTTTCGTGGCGATATTGTGTTCAAAGGGGTTTTGCCATGCCTTCCTCTGAAGCTGAGAGAGTGTGATTTGCCCAAGCTCACCTGGTGTGGTTTGCATGCTGAGTGGGGATTCAGCTCCTGGTCTCCGGAGTCCTTGTCCAACACTCAAACCACTACACCATCGGACTCTTGGATACACCATCTCCTCCAAGCATCCCAGTTTGGTAGAGACATCCCCGATTAATCCCTGTTGTCCACTTTTTCAGCTGTTTCCTCACTTCTTTCCTCCTTGGTCTTCAACTTACATGTCGGCCCTCTACATTGCAACTTGACTTCTGAGCTTTGTAGAATGTATTGTTCTCAGGAATTGCGAGGTCCTCCAAGCAACTCTGCCAAAAGTTTACCAAGAGTTGTGCTGGGGAACTGAGACGTTCCAAGAAAACACAGTCCCTAGGCTTTGCAGGCCCCCAGCATGATTCTATGGTCAAATTTCTGGCAGATGTTAACCATAGAGCTGCTGGGAGACCTAGAGATCTAGAGAGGTGTCTCTTAGGTTAAAAAGTAGTGGGGGGGGTGTAACTTTTTTTTCCACTTTCATGGCAGTCCTGTGCCCCTAACCCCAGTGAATGTTAAGGCCCTAGTGTACCTCATTTGTTGCAAAATGCAAATTTCAGGGTGCAAAAGTAGTTTGCATTTGATTAACTCAGTGGACAGGAAGGATGGGCAGAATCTTGCTCTTCCCAAAGCTCTGGCAAAAGCAAACTGCGGTAGCTTCTCTTAGCTTGCCTGTTTTTCCCTTATACAGTGGGCCCTTGGTACCCGGGAGTTTAGTCCCAGGATCCACGTGGATACCAAAATCCGTGGATTATCTACAGTCTCCCCAGGTTGGTTTATGGCACTGAGCGGGCTTTTTATGCTGGGAGAAAGCATTTTTTATACTTGATGAAGTTTTAGCTTGTGAGTGTTTGGACTGTAATGCTGCTGTGCTCTTGGTTGTTACTAGTATTGTAATGCAATGCACCTTAAATTTTATGTAGGGAACTGACCAGGTTCCTCTCATGTGCAAGGAAGGATACCACCATGTCTTTCTTTCCTGGAAACTTTCAAAAATGGGCAGCTAATAGCTTGTGGATTGCATGGTCCATGAACCAGGAGCATTGTATGTAGCAGACAGAATATTCTTGTTATTGCTTTAGCTGTTTGGAGCTTGTGCATTGCACAGGATTACACTGTAGTCCTCATCACTCTCAGTCGTACAGGTGAACAACTCTGGTGTCCGACTTGTACAGGCTCTCACATTGCTTGCATGAACTGAGAAAGAAATCCCTAGATTACACCTGAAACTGCTCATCCTCTGCTAGGCATCGCTTGTTTTTAGGGACATGTAATAGTGGCAAGCAAGCTTGTCCATGATTTTCTCATTGGAAAAGAGAAGATTATGAGTAATGTGTGAAGATTATTGTCTTGTTTGTGTGTTTATATTAATTTATTTATACTCTGCTTCCCCATAACTGGGACATAAAGGGGTTTACAAATGTTAAAAAATGCAATTAGAAACATAAGATGGGCAAAAAAACAGAACTAAACTAGTATAGTTTTAAAAACACAGACCCAATTAAATACAAGATGTAATTTAAAGGTAAAGAACTTAAAACAGTATATATTTTTAAAACGTTAAAAACTAAAACATCCAAACAATAAAATAAAACTGTTTTGAAATACTTGCCTCTTTTATGCATCATAATTATAGCACTTTGATACCATTCTAATTCCATAGCTCCATCCTATGGAATTCTGGAATTTTTAGTTTGATCCAGTACTTAGAAGGGTTCTCATGGTGCTCGTGAGGTGCCAGGGTGTACAGGCCAAACAGTGGGGTGGGTAGGGGGAACAAATGCGACACATATAATTCGGCGTCATATAATGGCGGCAGCGCGTGGTGGTCACTGTGTGGGTGTGGAACATTGGTTAACCACATATGAGAGTTATGGGGTTGGTAGGGTTCAAGCGACACGACTGATAGTGTATAGGCCTTTCAGGGTTCTCCGGCCCGTGATATCCATGTGAACGAATCTCGTGCTTTTTAGGAAGAGAGGTTCCTTGGGGTGGTAAGGATGAAGGAGAAAGAGAATGTGGTGAGTTTAGTATCGCGAAAAACAACTGCAAAAGGTTAGACGCTCATGTGTGTGTTGTACTCATAGGCCTTTTTATATTAGTAAGAGTAATTGTGTGTGTGTTTATGGTTTTTATTTGTTTGTTTTTGTGTGGGACTTGTGTGTGTATGGTAGCTTTGTGTTTGGGGGGGGGGGGGGGGCACGTTGCCAAAAAGTGGGGTATGCGTAGGTTGTGAGTTGAATGTGGAACTGTTTGTGTGGGGTGCGTGTGTGTGTGTGAGAAACACATAGGGTGGACATATTGTCTGTGGTGTCTGGTGTGTGTGGGGGGGGGGGGGGGGGGGGGGTGGGGGTGAGTTGGTTTTTTTAGTGTTGGTTATGGGGTGGGTGCAACGCTGCTAGAAAATAAGGGCCTCAATAGGCAGTCAAAAAATTCAGTGTGATACCAGGCTGTAACTCCATAGCTCAGTGCTATGGAAATTCTGGGATTTGATAGTGTTTGTGAATACGCTTGTTAGACTTCACCACGTGAGATCGGATGCCAACTACAAATCCCAAGGGGGTGAATTTTTCCACAGGATGAGCGAGGCAGTTAAGCGGAGTCAACTGCATTAAGTCTACTAGGTGGCTGCAGCCTTCTTCGGCTGGAATGTGGTATGACCTGGTTTCATATAGACAACAAGGAGGTTGGAACTACCTGCACTTTCAAGCGTGGAAAAAGTTACTTTTATGGACCCACACTACCCAGAATCCCCGCAGTAGAACATTGTAAAAAGTGACATGGGGATCTCCGTTAACTTGGCCGATTCGCTAGTTTGTCGGTCACCAAGTTTGGTCCGACCTGTAGCTAAATTACACATGCAGATAAGTATTAGGTATTATTTGATTATTGTCAGCCACAGATGCTGGCGAAACGTCAGGAAGAAACTTTTCTGGAACATGGCCACATAGCCCGAAAAACCCACAAAAAACTATGGATGCCGGCCATTAAAGCCTTTGACTTTACATTAAATAAATAACTAAAACCAATTTAAATAACTTTAAATATCTGAAGAGATGTCATGTAGAAGAAACAGAGAACTTGTGTTCTGCTGCTCCAGAGACTAGAACAATTGCAAGACAAGACAGTCCACCTGAACATCTGGAAGAACTTTTCTGTACTGTAAAAACTGTTCAACAGTTGAATATTCTGGTTTGGAGGGTCTTTCAACAAAAGTTAGGAGTGTCCTAATTGTGAGGTTGTTTGGGATGGCCTTGTAGCCCCTTCCAGGTTTAAGACTATGAATTAGAAACATACCAAATGCCTCTTTAAAAACAGGTCTAAAATGAGTCTGTTTCAAAAATAATAAGTAATGCAAGTTACTTTTTTTAAAAAATGTTCCAAGCTCTGACACTGATATAATACAGGTGAGCTTGAAATGTTGCCCATGACCTTGCAGTCATGATCTGAGTGCATTAGTGTATGGCCAGATCCATAGGAACCATCCTGTGGAATCATACTTGCTTTTCATTCCTGGAACTGTCCTATATTCAGCATAAAGTGCTTGAACACTTGTGAAATGTATAAACTTGGAGGCAGAGAGATGTTGCCCATGTGTGTGTTATATCTGTGAAAGAGAGTGGAAATAAACTTTATTTAAAAGCAAAAGAAAGCCTGAACATTGGAAACCCTGAGATTATTCCCTGCCTTGAGAGCTAGAAGCTTGCTTTTATTTTAAAATGAAAACTGTTGTTCTCAGGCTACTGGATTCTGTGATGCTACCAAACTGTTGGAGCTTTTCCTGAACCCTTATGCAATGCATAGAGAGCCCTACCTGTTGCCAACACAGGCTGAGCAAAAACCCTTTTAGTTGTTCAGCTCTGTTGTTGCTTTTGAGCTTGTGGCTGACTCAGAAGCAGCAGGAGAGGGAACATGGGTGGTTGCTTACCACCTATGCGCTTCCCCCAAATCCTGTCTCAGAACAGCCTTTGTGTGGGCCTGCAACTTTGAAGCCCAGATGGTTGTGAGTAGATAAAGGCAGTGAGGAAAAAGGAAGGAGGAATGTGGAGGTGGGGAGGGGGACACATGTGACGCCCCATAATGTGTGTGCTCCCCTTGGGCTTGCAGCAGCAATTCATCCCATTTATTGATTGATTGTACAGTGGTTCCCCCACATTCACTGGGGTTAGGGGTGAAAGACCCCCGTGAACGTTGACAGACTGCATATAAAAGAATACTACTCTTTTTATCTAAGAGAACATCTCTCTAGGAACCTCCAGGTCCTCCAGTGCAACACTGTGGTCAGCATCTGTCAGAGGTTGATCATAGAATCATGCTGGAGCACCTACAAATGCCCAGAGAAATGATTTCTCTAGGAATTTCTAGGTTGCCCAGCACAACCCTATGTTCAACTTCTGGCAGAGTTGTGTTGGAGGATCTAAAGATTCCTAGAGAGTAATCAAATCCGCAAATAATTAAATCCGTAAAAGTCAAAACCGCAAACATGGAAGGCCAGCTGTATTTATACCTCGCTCTTTAGAAATGCTCTCAGAGCAGCTTGCAAATTGTTAATCGTGTGACAGTTAATAGTGTGTGTGGCTGTTGGCTTCACATAAAAGAATTTTGGCATAGGAGTACACATGCACAGATTCCAATCCTGCATCATTTCGGTGGTGGTGGTGGTGAAGATTTTAGGCCCTGTGCAGTTTCCTTTAGGTTCTTCTTCTTGGGTTTTAATTATATTGTCAGGCCTTCACAGGGATTAGGTTTCTAGAATTACCTGGCTGTCAGTCAAAGTGAGACCAAAATCTCAGTGGGTCATCTGGAGCAGGCATCATGGTTAGGGAGTGAGGGTGTACGTAGTGCTTGTTAGTTCAGGGTTTGGGAAAGTTTGTAAGCTGGAATCAGAGAGCTGGAAGTGACTACAAGGACCACGTAGTCTAACCCCCTGCCATGCAGAAATATACAACTGAAGCACTCCTGAGAGATGCCCATCTAACCTCTGCTTAAAGACCTCCACAGAAGGAGGCTACCACCTTTTTGTCTAGTCTGCTCTCAAACGGCTGTTCTTCATGTCCTTCAGTTTGAATCCATTGGTTTGTGTTCTGATATCAGAAGTAGCAGAAAGCAAGCTGTAGCACAGAGGTTTGAGTGTTGAACTATGACTCTGGAGACCACGGTTCAATTCCTGTTTGGCCATGAAACTCATTGGGTGACCTTGGGCAGGTCACCCGCTCTCAGCCTCAGGAAAATGCAATGGAAAACCTCCTCTGAACAAAACCCCATGATAGGGTTTGCCTTAGGTTCACCATAAGTTGGGAATGACTTGAAGGCACACAACAACAACAACACAGAGCAAGCTTCCTCCAGCTTCCATATGATGTATTTTTTGGATATTGAAATATGGCTATCATATCACCATTCCATCTTGTCTTCTCCAAACAAAACATACCCAGCTCTCTAAGTCATTCCTCACAGGGCTTGACTTTTTACCATCATGGTCACTGTTCTTTGAACACGTTCCAGTTTGTCATTATCCTTAACGTTGTAATTTAGAGATTTTTTTCCTCCATACTCTGAGTTTATTCACAGTACTGATATGCTGTTATGTTTCAAATGGACAAGGGAAACATTATTCAGAGCAAGGAACAACGTCTTGAGTTTAGTTCTTTATATAGATTGGCTGTTCAGGGGCATCATCAAACATAGTGTGGAGGCAGGCTGGTGCAGCAGCCAAGATGGTGTCCTTGAGTAGCAAAATGGTGCCCAATTATCACACAGTTTGCCAGGTCTGAACCACTCCAAACTTCTGAATTTCATTGAGAGATTTAGGAGACATCAACAGACCCTGTTCCAGGATATAAGATAAAGCAGGGACACATAATATGTCAACAGCTTTTGGTGAACTGCAACTCCAATCATTCCCCACCATTAGCAATGCTAATAGGGCTGATAAGAATTACAGTCCAACGACACAATGGAGAACCACAAATTCTCTCCCCACCATGTTTCTGTAAATAAAGGGATGTGTACATGTCTGGGCATGGTGGAAATGCAGCTTCCATTGTGTTGTACCAAATTGACAGCCTCTAGATGTGTTAGACTTCAAATCCCCATTATCCCCAGCCAGCACAGCTTTTGGTCATGATGATTGGAGTTGTAGTCTGATATGCTGGGAACGTGCCTCACTAGAGTACACTGCATTATGCTGATGCAGCTTGGTAGGAGGTGAAGATCTCTCAGGCTGCACAGATATTTTGCACACTCCCTTTGGATAAAACAGCTGGAAAAAGGTGACTGTGACAGGTAGAATTTGCATGTCAGCCAAATTTCAAAGAAAAATGTTGCTGATTCACCTCAAACTTAACAGAGGCCACTAAGTTTTTGCTAAACTTGCCCTCCTTGTGAGTTTTAAGAAGTCTTGCCTCGACTATTAAGACGTCTGCAGGAGGTAAAATGATCTGTCAATTGCTTTTATAATTAATCGAGTACTAATAAAAAAATTAGAAGTTGTGGTTCTTTGAAGCAGGAGGTAAATCACTTAAGGATTTTCACTGTCTTACTTGATCTTTCTTTCTTTCTTTCTTGTTCTCTCTTGCTACCTTCTTATCCCTCTCATCCCTGATTTGTCAGAACAGGAATAGCCAAAATAGAAAGCTTGGTTCTCATCTCACCAAATGATGTAAATATTACGTATGCTGTAAATCAGTGTTACCTTTTCAGACATATTTATTTCTTATTCATGCATGCTTTGTAGGGAATCGATTGTAGCCTTTACAACAGCTGAAGACGTTACGAAGAATGTCATTTGCCAAATTATGGGCCGCAACCCTTTTACTGATGACTGTAGGTTAGGAATTTTGGCACTGCGAACACAGTAATATAATCTACTGCCTCGGCAAGGAGCTGAATGAAATACAGATTATATGGTGAAACTGTAATGCATCATTTGCTATTAGTGGACTGGTAATAATTACCAGTTTCAAAAGCTGCTCTCTCCCTCCTTTCCTCATGTAATCCTTACTCTCTGCCGTAACAGCCTTCCTCATTGACATTATGATTATACCAGCTGCCCTTCTGATCCAGAATATCTAGTTGATGGGAATGCTAAAATGCAATTACAAAAACTGTACGTTGTATCCTCATTATAAGATAACAGTGCTATTTCTACTGACCTAATACATAAACTGGCAAAGCAAGGGAGCCCTGCATTGTTAGCAGATCGGAGGCTGTTGGTATCACTTACTGTATGTAGCTTTTTTTAAACAAAAAGCTTCTAGTATGCAAAGAAAAAATAAAACAATATGCCATTTTGCAATGTCTTCGCACCTCTGACTTGTTCCTCCCCAACACATGTCACCTCCCCCCTCATGTGTCCTAAGCCAACAAGCAAATATTGTTGCATTTGCAAGTCCAATTGATTTTTTCCTCGTTGTAGAAGGTTTAGCCATTTGTCTCAGGATGCCAACACCCTATGCTGAACCTCGCAGCATAGTTATAAAAATGCTTGGCATTGGAATAAGGATGAAATATTTCAAAGGCTTTTTAAATCAACCAAAATGTTAAAACATCTGCCAGAAATGGCTAAATCTTTCCCCCTTCTTCCTCCTCCTCTTCCTCCTCCTCTTCTCTACTTCTTCTTTAATTCGTACAATTCAGATTGTCAGACTAAATATATAATAATAGAGAAACCTGAAGCTAGAAAGGGAAGAAAAACCCTTAGTGCAATAGACGTAACTGTTAGACTGCCTGCCTGTCATTTTCCAAAGTCATTTATTCAACACATTGTATAATGAAAAATCCCTTTATAAAGCTTTTCTTCTTCTTCTTTGAAGTGAGGAGGAAAACAAGAACAATGAAGATCAGTTGATAGGGACTTCAGCGTTTTCTTTCAAAACCCATCCACTTCATATTTCCCTCCCTCCTCTCCACCCGCACGTACATTAGGCATATGTTTGGAAACCTAATTTTGGCATCTACTGTCTAATCTTGTGAAAAGATTTGCCCACAAGTGGGTTATATTGAGTGAGATTATAAACACCGCCGTAAAGTAAATTACAGGTCAGCCTAGAAGTACCTCATGCAGTCAAATACCATTGTAAGCCTTGCTTGTTATTTGAAGACTACTACAGTACAGTATACGTAAAGAGATGTGAGTGTGTGTATGGCACGTGATGTATTTTTCAAGCAAATCTAAGGCGTGTTCTGCTTTTTCAAATGATTAAATAATTAACTTCACAATCACCTGTCAAAGACCAAGTCCAATGGTTATGCCTAGCATTCAGTGAGTGGGAACTTGACAAGTCAACATTTATGTATGCTCCAGTGATGTAAAGTAGGTCTACTCTAGTGGAGGGCTAACTGTCGGATTTAAACCAAAACATTTATTCCTACTCACCTCTGCTGTCATTTTAATTTCCAGATTGTTCTGGAGAGGGTTGGATCAGAGAAACAGCAAAATGTGGAAGTTAACAATTACAGGACAAAAGTGTATTCATGTCGTATAATACTGCTGTGTATCAAAGCAGATTATTGTTCTCTCTAGATTAGAATTGTTTCCTCTTTTAGGCATCAGCCCTCTATGGTCTCCTATAAAATGGTGTTATTGTCATCTAAGTACTGTATATAAGTCATCCTTGTGTATAAATCGAGGGCAGGTTTAAGGACCAAAATTGTGGCTTTTGATATACCTTGATAAGTTAAGGTAAAATTTAGGGGCACGTAACAAAGGATCTGGAGGATGAAGCGAAGGAAAACAATGTCAAAAAAACTTTTAAAATTCCAGCAGGCATAATTGTTTATGTTTGCCTGAAATGCAGGATGATGAGAGAGTTGAGGGGCAGTCATTGGTTCTAGGGCAAATTATCCTCTTGCTTTTCACCAGAAGATGGTTCCTTTTTGATAAGAGTTAAAGTACGGTACTTACATTGACCTGTGGGTAAGCCAACTCAGGTTTTTTGGGTCAATGTTTTGACTGAAATTTCTAGACTTATACATGAGTATATATAATAGATTCTTTCTGTAGAGATAGCAAGAATCACTCTTGGGCCTTTATTGGTATTAAGCTGTGCTTCCCCCGATTACAGATTCCTCTGTAACCTATGGCCCATATAGTGCATGCATGGGAAATGAGTCTTCTGTATCAAGAATCACATTGAAATAAGCTTTTGAGGGGGGATGTGTGAGGAGTGATAAGAACAATAGGAGAATTGAGATGTAATCCTACTTGTAAGACTAGAATTCAGAGAGTGGGAGATGTACATAGGGTTCCCAGATCTCAAGGCCTGGCTCCCCTTCTACAGTCCACAAGGTGAGCTGGGGGAGGAACTTTAAGGTGAGAAAGTTGCCTTGAAAGTGTGTATATGTATTTTTTTTGTTTTTAAATTTGAATGGCATAGTTCTGTGCAACTGTGATTAATGCTTTAGGTGTTATGCCTAATAATGACATTGCCAGAGAGTGGCTGGTCCTTGTAACATTATTCTTGTAATGGGTAGGCCTGTGTCTTGTTCCTGCTTGGGGTCCTCCTCACATCTCAGGTTTTGGCTCTGAAATTTAAGTGCCTGGAATAGCCCTGACCTAGCAACTGTGGATATTATGTGTCACTCAGTGAATGGGATTCACAGAGCTTCAGGGTTTCGGGAAAGAAAGCCCTTCTTCACAAAATGCATAATTAATTTGCACTCTTCATTGCCACAGGATGTTGTATTAGCCACAGGTTTAGAAGAAGCCCACAGCTCACACATTAGAAGAAGATAGGGTAAATTCATGGAGGAGTGGCCTATACTGATGGCTGTATGAATCCTCCTCCACAGAGCTTGGAAACATCACTTTTTGGGTGCAAAGCGATCTTGTAGCACCTTTGAGACTGAGCAAAATAAGTCATAGCATAAGCTTTCGCAGACTTGATGTACTTCCTCCATACATCTTGACTCCATGCATTTGAGGAAGCTGACCAAGTCTATGAAATCTTATGCTACAACTTCTTTCGCTCTGTTAGTTGCAAAAATACTACAAGATCCCTTTGCATACTGATATTCCTGACTATAGCTCTGAATCACATTTTGGAATATAACTTCCATATTTTATTGTCATGCTGGCTAAGGCCAGCCAAGTGGAGCCATCATGGCCTTGAATCCCAGGTTCCAGGGATCAACAGCAGGAAAGGCTGCACTCTTCATTAGAGACTTCCCACTGTAGGAAGCAGCGTGTGGTACTAGATGATTTTACTGTCACATGCTGTAGGGCCCATCTTAATTTCTAATGCTTGTAAGGAAGCTAATTTGACAGTTGAAACAATGATGCTACCATTGTGTTGTCTTTGCAGGTAAAGATGAACCCAGCAGCTACACGTGTACGACATGTAAACAGCCATTCAACAGCGCCTGGTTTCTTTTGCAACATGCACAGAACACTCATGGATTAAGAATCTACTTAGAAAGTGAACACGGAAGTCCCCTGACACCACGGGTTGGTATCCCATCAGGACTAGGTGCAGAATGCCCTTCCCAGCCACCACTCCATGGGATTCATATTGCAGACAATAACCCTTTTAATCTGCTCAGAATACCCGGGTCAGTTGCGAGAGAAGCTTCAGGTCTTGGAGAAGGGCGCTTCCCTCCCACACCGCCTTTGTTTAGTCCCCCTCCAAGACATCACTTGGATCCCCATCGCATAGAGCGCCTGGGTGCTGAAGAAATGGCCCTTGCAACCCATCACCCCAGTGCCTTTGACAGGGTGCTGCGACTCAACCCCATGGCCATAGAGCCCCCAGCTATGGATTTTTCCAGGCGGCTTCGGGAGTTAGCTGGAAACACTTCTAGTCCGCCATTGTCACCGAACCGTCCCAGTCCTATGCAAAGGTTACTGCAACCATTCCAGCCAGGCAGCAAGCCACCATTTCTGGCAACTCCGCCTCTTCCTCCTCTTCAGTCTGCTCCTCCCCCTTCCCAGCCTCCCATCAAATCCAAGTCCTGTGAATTTTGTGGGAAAACCTTCAAGTTTCAGAGCAACTTAGTTGTCCACCGTCGGAGCCACACTGGAGAAAAACCGTACAAGTGCAGCCTTTGTGACCACGCGTGTACTCAAGCGAGCAAGCTAAAGCGCCACATGAAAACCCATATGCACAAGTCCTCCCCAATGACCGTCAAGTCGGATGACGGTCTCTCCACAGCCAGCTCCCCAGAGCCAGGAACCAGCGACCTTGTCGGCAGTGCGAGCAGCGCCCTCAAATCTGTTGTGGCCAAGTTCAAAAGTGAGAATGACTCCAATATGATTCCGGAAAATGGGGATGAAGAAGAGGAAGAAGAGGAGGAGGAGGAAGAAGAGGAAGAAGAAGAAGAGGAAGAAGATTTGACTGAAAACGAAAGGCCGGACTATGGATTTGGCATTAACCTAGAAGCAGCTCGTCACCATGAGAACAATTCCCGGTCCATCGAGGAGAATCGCGCAATGCCAGATGTCATGCAGGGAATGGTCCTGAGTTCCATGCAGCACTTCAGCGAGGCCTTCCATCAGGTACTCAGCGAGAAGCATAAACGAGGGCATTTGTCTGAACCTGAGGTGCATAGAGACACTTGCGATGAAGACTCAGTAGCCGGTGAATCTGATCGCATTGACGACGGTGCCATGAACGGCCGGGGCTGCTCCCCTGGTGAGTCTGCCTCCGGAGGTTTGTCCAAAAAGCTGCTCCTGGGTAGCCCCAGCTCCTTAAGCCCTTTCTCCAAACGCATCAAACTTGAGAAGGAGTTTGACCTCCCAGCGGCAGCTATGCCTAACACTGAAAATGTTTACTCCCAGTGGCTTGCTGGGTATGCTGCCTCTCGGCAGCTGAAAGATCCATTCCTCAGCTTCGGAGACTCCCGACAATCGCCTTTTGCTTCCTCCTCAGAACACTCCTCCGAAAACGGAAGTTTACGCTTCTCGACGCCTCCTGGGGAGATGGATGGAGGGATATCAGGCCGTAGCGGTACAGGAAGTGGAGGAAGCACCCCGCATATTAGTGGTCCAGGCCCTGGAAGGCCTAGCTCAAAAGAGGGCAGACGCAGCGACACTTGTGAGTACTGTGGGAAAGTCTTCAAGAACTGTAGTAACCTCACTGTCCACAGGAGGAGCCACACTGGGGAAAGGCCTTATAAATGTGAGCTGTGTAACTACGCCTGCGCCCAGAGTAGCAAACTCACCAGGCACATGAAAACGCATGGTCAGGTGGGGAAGGACGTTTACAAATGTGAAATTTGTAAGATGCCTTTTAGCGTGTACAGTACCCTGGAAAAACACATGAAAAAATGGCACAGTGACCGAGTCTTGAATAATGACATAAAAACTGAATAGCGGTATATTAACATGTCCCCTTCTCCTAATTTTCCCCAACCTGCTCCCCCCCCCCCCCCCCCCATATAGAGGTTTTCTAGTCCCTTGTGAGTAAAATATTGGAAGCTAAGGATGATGTTAAGAAAGTGCTTGTCACCAGCACACCTGTTTTCATTTTCCTTTTTTTAATC
The DNA here is from genome assembly GCF_019175285.1 of Sceloporus undulatus. Taxonomy (NCBI): domain Eukaryota; kingdom Metazoa; phylum Chordata; class Lepidosauria; order Squamata; family Phrynosomatidae; genus Sceloporus; species Sceloporus undulatus. The sequence goes on from NC_056522.1 coordinate 11,084,888, forward strand.
TTTATTTTGTTTTTTAATTTTTTCCCCTTTCTTTTTTCTGTTTTCACCATTTGAATGCATGATCTGTAATGGGGCAATACTACGCAAACTTTGAGCCTTTCTCTTGTGCAATAATTTACATGTTGTGTATGTTTATTAATTTTTTAAAAAAATTAGGCAGCATGTGTGGTATGGTTATGGCTGGGTTCTTTTTTTAAAAAAAGAAAAATTGTCCCCCAATTCGTTGCTGAGCGAACACACAAAAACATACTCACACTCATGCATGCATGCACACCTGCACGCACACACAAACAGAGAGTCCACCATGGCTGTTTCCAACAATTTTCCAGAGAGGGGGGATGATAGAGAAAAGAAAACAACCAAAACATTATTTTTTAAATAGTATCAGCCATGCTGCATACATTCCCTGGACACATATCATGCCCAGATTTGGTTTTGAAACATATAGAGGAAGATGTCCTTTGAATTAGCTCTCTATGGACAGATAGATAACACTGAAAAGGAAAGGGAAAAAAATCCATTGTGTTACCATGATCTCTGTCTTTAAAAAAGATTTGACATATCAGTTCTTTTTGTGGCTTCGGGGGGAGGGGAGGAAAAAATAGGCCTTTTATTGAACAATGAGGACATAAATGAGACTTAAATTTGTACTATCATTTGGTTTAAAGCAGAATTTTGAGTGCCTTGAATCTATTTAAGCCATGTTGGTGGCAACTCTACTTGTTCTAAACTTGTAGTTCAACTTCCGCCCTGGGCAATGGAAAGGAGTCCTTTAGGACCTAGCCAATAATTCTGTATTGTACTTCTCACAACAGTGGCTACCTAAAAACAAAAAGGAAATTAACCAAGAAAACCCAAGAAGTCCTAGTTAATCATCATTTCAAACTTTTCCCCCTGCCCTCTTTTTCTTCAGTCTGTAAAAATACAAAATAAGTCACATCGCTCGCATTGATTCTGTTCCAATTGAGAAAACTGAAAACAATCGCAACTCTCTTTCCCTTTTCCCCTATGAGTAAGTACCCTGTCCCTCCACCACCCCAGTTTCAAAATTATGATTATTATTTTGACAATTAAAAAAAGAATGTGAAATGTGCAGAAGGCCTTGAAGATAATTAAATACACTAGGAGGGGGGGATTCAATGTAATGAAGATTTTTCAAATATCTTTTAGTGATTCTGGCACAAAGAAAAATTAAAAATAGAAAGCTAAAAGAGAGAGAGAGAGAGAGAGAGAAAAGGAATTAGGATAATTAACTCCAGGTCCCATTGGTTGTCAAGTTGACAATCAAATTAGAAACGTACAACCTTGTGTATCATCTATTGATCTCTTTGTATAGAGAAAGACATATAAAACAAGCCCGGCAATAATGACGTACTGAGGTTTAACACAGTAGTGCAAAAATAATAATAATAATAATTAATATATATATATAATGATTTATTAGCACAATGTGGTACTGTTTGCCATTTAAAACTAAGAACAGGTTATAAGCTAATACTGGTATGATGATTAACTATGAGCTATTCAGATTTGCCTTGGAGTGTGACATTCTGGAAGAAGGAAAAAGAAGAGAGAGATGATTTTAGAAAGAGTAGCGGTGTATGTCTGTGCTCCCTAAAAGTTCTTCATTTTGTTTCATTTGATCATATGCTACATGCTATAGTTGTGTTGACATGGAAAAAGGATTCATTGTTTTTATGATTAAGCTAGCATCTGCCCCGCTGGATGTTCACATAGCACTTGACTCAGCCTGTCGTGTCTGTATCTTTTCCTTTTAATCAGAGGTACACAGGTTGAGTATAAAAAAAGAAAAGAAACTTTTTAAGACTGCTCAGATAGGACAATTTAAATGCACTGTACAATTTTCCCAGTTTACAGGTTCTTATACTTTTAAGGGAAAAATTGCAAGATTTAATGAGAAAAAAATTTTTTTGTTTAAAAAAAAAGTGAGCGCGATCTCATGCTGATGAGCATCTTAAAGAAACTCTTGCCAGCTTGCCGTTTGTACTTGACTAAGAATGACTGGGACGCAACATTACGGCGCTGTGAATGGGAACAGGTTCTGCGATTATATTAAAAATATAACGAATTATTGCTCTCGCTCTTACAGTGCAAGGATGTGGTTTTTTTTGTACAAATCTTTTTAAAATATAAATGTTATGATTTTTTCCCTTTTTTTAAAAAAAACAACAGCAACACTTCATTATGTTTAGGGGGAAAAATATGTATTTTAGGTTTCATTGTCTTGGTGGTGTACAAGACCTGTTCTTCATTGAAAACCAGTAGTTACAAATCTTATGCCTTGGATAGACACACAACTTTTCAGGTTGTAAAATAAATGCATCGGGGGAAAGGTTTTAAGGTATATAGTACTTAAATATAGGAAATGCACACGCCTGTTGGTTCCTATGCGAAGCAGAAGAAGAGGAAGAGGAGGAAGAAGAAGCAAACAAAAACGAAGATAAAATGCATTTATGGTCTCTTTTTTCTGTAATTTCTAGAATGGTATTTGAATTTAATGTTCACCTAGAGTAGGCACTATAGTATTTATAATGAAGCTTGTATTTTTAACTGTTGCTTGTTTCTCTTTAAAAAAGAAAAAAAAGGTCTCAATGTACCTTTTTTTGGTAGTGGAAAAACACACACAGACACACAAACAGGCTGCCACAGTATATTTTTTTAATTTGGCAGGATAATATAGTGCAAAATATTTGTATGTTTCAAAAAAATTTTTTTTTGGGACAAGAGTGTGACATTGTATGGATAAGAGGCCATATAATGGCTGCTTTTTTGTGGCGGGGTGGGATTGGGACAGAAATCAAAACAAAATCTGTTTGAATGTCGCACTGAACGAGCATCGCAGATGGTTGTACATATCAAAAGTTCTTTTGGGGTTTCTTTGTTTTCCTGCTGCCATATTGTATGCAGTAATAATGCAAGGTGATGTTGGTTTGTTCTGTAGTGTGATCTTTGGTCTTTCTTCTTCTTCTCTTTACCCCTTTACATTCCAGCATCTTTAAAAAAAAACTTCATATGCAGTAAAAGGAAAAAAATGAAAAAAAAAAATAGAATGAAAGGGAAAAAAATTAAAAGTTTTGCAGGTTTTTTTTTCCATTGCCAAAAAGAAAAGAAAAAAAACTAAAAATGGTGCTTTATATATTTAGATCGGGAAAGGATTTCATATGCAAAGCATATTAAAAAAGAGAGAACCCCGCTGGAGTCAATAACCTTTTTTGTATATGGCAATGCAAAATATTTTGTTATTCTCAGCCTTTTCTATTCCTGTAATGAAAGCTGTTTGTCGTAACTTGAAATTTTATCTTTTACTATGGAAGTCACTATTTATTATTGCTTATGCGCTCTGTTCAGAACAGAGGCGTCAGATTTGATCTTTGTTTGGGTTTTTTAATTTTTTTTATTTTTGTATTATTATTTAGATGACCAAAGGTCATTCGCAACCTGGCTCTTTATTGTATTTTTTTCCTAGTCTTTGTTAAGTTCTATTGGGAAAACCACTGTCTTTGTGTTTTTGTTTTTTTCGGAGGGGGTGTCTTTTTTTTTTAACTGGGCAGTTGTCTGCATTACCTGTTCATTCACCCATTTTGTCCCCTTAATTGAAAAAAATAAAAATAAAAAAATATTGCTTAAAGTACACACCATAAGCTTTGCGTGTCCTCATTTGACACACTCTGTAATTTCCCTCAGGGAGAAAAGCAGCTTTTAAGAAAAGGCCAATGGGTTTCTTACATGGGGGCATTTTGATGTACCTATTTAGTAGCCTAAAGACCCAGAAAGCTCCCTTTTTATATCACAATAAAACGCTTTGTCCCTGGGGGGAGAAAGTGTCTTTGGGCTTATATATCGAGAGCAAAGTTTTTTTTTTCAACTGAGGGAACCTTTATATTTTCCATCTGGATGTTTCTCCTTTCTCCCCACCTTTCTCCCCTCTGCCCAAGAATGCATTTAGTTAAAAGACTAAATGGTGAACTGATTGCCTACGACATCTTAAGTCATTCATATCTGTCTGTGAATGGGAATCTCACTTCACCCCACTTCCTGCTTTGCACCATTGCTTACAATCAAAACAAACTCTGATACGAAACGATATGCAACTTCTCCCCCAAGTGCGTGTGCGCATGTGTGTGTATGTGCCAACCATCACAACCCCCCCCCCCCCCCCCCCCCCCCCCCCCCCCCCCCCCCTAAGATAAAATAAAACCTAACATGATAACTGAATTGGAAATACTTGGTCTCTGCTATGTCACGTGGTGGTGTAGCAAGAGCAAAGACTGCTTATGGGAGGGCACGCATGCATACGGAGGCACATACTAATGTGTTCATCCCCTAGACAAGGCCCAGCGTGGCCCATCCGCTTGAGGGATCCTCTTGATTGTGTTTTTGTCTGGTTGGAGAGAAAACCGAGTCAGGAACCGCTGTTCTTTTTATATATTCTGTACAATGGATAGGTTTTATCAAAACATTGTGTATACATTGTCTTTAAATATTTGAACTCTGGTTCTGATTTTATATAATTATATCTATATATCTATGCATAAATATATAGATATATATATATATATTTTCCTCCTAAGAGGTCTGTACATGTTGTCAAGTTTTACAAATACTGCATGTTGCAGCATCTATTTGCTTTATTAAAAACACATACCTCTGTGATAAACTTGTCTCCTGCTCTTCCTAGTGTAACAGAACTGCGTATTTCTTGCTTTTTCGCTTGTAAGAAATTGCCACATTTCCGCCAATTCAGTTGCAATTTTTTGTCACCTTGTTTTGAATGATGCCGTTTTAAAGAGACAGTCCATATTTTAAGTAGTAAGGGTCCCTTCCTCATGCCCCCACTGGGGCTTTTGCATGGATTGGTTTCACACTGGTTATGTCCCCATGTGCAGAGAACGCTTAACATCAATACCACATCATAGTTCAGTTCTATCTTGCATGAACATCAGTGTGCCTTCAAGCTATATAAACAGCCCTGCAGGAACTCCCAGAACTACCTTAATGTGTGATTGTTCCTGTCCTTCACTAGCTTAGTCTTTTGTGATGTAGAGTCACTTGCTACTGGGTTTTTTTTGGGGGGGGGGTTGCTTTAGAGACAACAGGAGAGACCCATTGAAAACTAGAAAAATGGCAATTTTGCTTACCGAAAGGACAGTGGCTTGCAATAGGTAACACATAAAATAGAGGTGGGTTGCAAAGAGAGTAGTAGAAGTAAAATACTGCACTATATAGCTCTCTGTCCAGAAGTGCTGTGTCTTACATGTGTCTAAGTGTGCAACTTGTAACACATGAGCTTGGATCCAAAATCCTCTGGAATTTTGATGCAGACATGGAGCTTGACTTAGTTGTTGTTAACTCTTGGGAAGCTTCATGTGTATTTCCATTGTTAACATGGAGCTTCCCTAATTGTGGAGGAGTATGATGGAGCTCTTGCTTATGCGGAGTTCTATTTTTCCTTTCAAGAATATTGTCACTTAGAATCATAGAATCACAGAATTTCAGTTTCCTGCAGCATTTTGCATACTTTAAGTTTGATGAGTATAGCAAATATGGTAAGAGTACAGTAGTAAGAAGATTTGTCATACAAGTATACAGAGCTAATCAATCAAAACCTGGACATTAGTTCTCACTTCTGAGTTATATTTTTAAAATAACATCTTTCCTTCTTCCTGTGGAGGGATGCTTTTGACTTAAACATGCTGTTATTTAAGATTTCTTCACAGATTGACACAACTCTTCCAGTATCCCAGATTTTAACTGGAAAATGCCCCAAGGCAACCAAATGCCAAGAGGATAAATAAGAATCTATTCATGTGAATTTAAATGCAAGTCAGGACTTAAGATGCAAGTCACTCTTGGTATCCTTTTACTGTAGACCAAAGGGTTGAGAGTCCACATCAAGGTTTGTGTCTGCATCATATTTGGAAAAAGACTACAGCCCAGTGTTTATACCAGAACCATTGTACTTATACAATCACAGACAGTATTTAGAAGACCATATTTTTTTCAATTGCTCAGGAACTAGAAACAATCTCCTTGGCTAGTGTTAAGTACCAAGAAACAATTCTTATGCCATCTGGAGAGAAACAATTGTAGTTTATGTCTCTGTGCTATTGCTTCTGTTCTCTGATCTTCACCAGGGTTCTGTCTGCATGGGCCAAAAGTCTCCTTAACCCTGGCTCCATCCTGTTTGGATGCCGCACATCGCAAATCCTGGTTTTGGTGCAAGTGGTCCAGATGATGTCCAGCACATTCTGCACCAGAACCAGGCTATAATCCCTTTTAACAACATTTTTAAAAATAGCCTGTTACTCTGGATCTTCTAGGATGATCAAGAGCCCTCTATTTCCATGCTTGCTGTCTGTATGGGCACCTCATTGAGACACTCACCATGTCTGTCATGGGTCATTCTCTTTGAAGCCAGAACAAAGTGCCCAGCCGTGTGATTGATGTGAATACTGAACATGACAGGTGGCTCAGCAGGATGCCCATGTAGACAGCTGCTGAGCTGCAGGAACAGAGGTCCAGATAATGGAGCCAGGCTGTCCTCAGAGTAATGGTTCTAATCTCTGACCATACTGGTTGAAGGATTTTTAGATCTGAAATATAAAAAAGTAACTTTTCCAAACTCTGGCTTTGGCTCACAGACTGAGTACAATAGACACATGCATAATGTATTCATAATGTATGTGACTATGGCCTGAGACCGGCTGCCGAGAAATGGCGGCCTGCCGACGCCCATTTTTGCTCTGCAGGGACAGCGCAGCCCCCAAATGGTATTTCTGGGTTCTTGGTGTGGCACCGCAGTGACCTCACAAGTGCGCCACTGGTGCACTCGTGACGTAAGCGACGCATGGTGCCGTGTGTATGCTACGCATTGCTTATGTCACAATGGCGGCGCCCATGTACATGGGACACCACCATTGTAACACTACCAGTATGTACTAGGGTTAGGGACCATGCGGTTGCTGCGCAGTCCCTAACCCTAGTATCAGCCCTGGTATGCCGCTTATTGGGCTGGACCATGAGTGCTTCTCCTCTTCTCTAAAGTCTTAGACTGGGGCCTCTCCCAGCTTTGCTGTTTGAGTCCCTTGAACTCAATTAAACCATAGATTTTGTACATGTAGAGAAGATGCTGCAGCACTGTGCCATTTCCATACGACTGTGGGGATATTGGAGGCCCCTCTCTGTTCAAACCCTTCCCCATATAGGAACCCAAATCCCAGGAACCATCCCCTGACAGCAAAAATGTCTTTTGGGGCATCCCTATGCCCCAATTTCATTAGCGTTTACACTCATTTTAACACTCATGCAGTGTGTTGATGATGGTGAGAATTCACTGGTAATCCAGTTTAGCAGGGAAAGAAATGGGCTGGAGAAGCATTTAAGGTGTGAAAAACACATATAAGACCCTTGTTTCCTGGGGATGCTGCTACAGGGCACAAAATGAATGTGTTGCTTCCCAAGTAAGAATTCTACCCCAAAATGAAATTTGCATTCAGTCCCCAGATTTCTAGCATTGCGGAGAATGAGACATTGAAAATTTTTCACGTCTAGAACTAGAACGCTGATATTTGCTGTTTGCGTTCTCTTGATCATGTTGCCTGCCACATTTCTTGGGTGCCTGAACTATTTCTAAATGCTCAACTAAAGTTTTACATTATTGCAATGCTAGATTTGGGGGAACTGAAGGAAAATATCATGGATTGGGCAAAATTCTTATCAGGACAATGGCCTCATTTTGTCCCCCCAAAGCTGTACCCCTGGTACTGCCATGCCTTTCTTTCCCAAGATTATACCAATCTCCAGTTCCATCATTACAGTGCTTTCTTGGATTGTCTTCGGGCAATTCCCGTAAGTTCTTTTTCCTCCAGAAAAGAAAGGAAAAGGAAAGGCACACATCAAGAATAAGACATTGATATGTTCAGCTGATATGGAACAATCCATGTACTGTTTGCAGCTCTTGGCAAAATGGATATTCTCCCATGCAAATGTGTTTACCTCACTTATGGATTCTGGATCAGACTTGATCCTTTCTGAGACTCACCTTTTAGCCATTTGTTCTCACTCAGTGAGACAAATAGGACAAACTGCTGCTTTCCACCCAAAATTCAGTAGTGTACAATTCAAAGTAACATACAAAATTCATTAAAAATTACTTCTTGGTTTTCTGCTGCCCAGTTATCTTCCATATAATTTCTGGGGGTTTCCCCCCCAAAAAAAACAACAAAAAAACCCAACAACAACCCATCTTCCTCTTTATTCCATTATAGTCTTCAGTTCTAATTAATTTTATGTCCTGATTTCTATATTCCTTGTCTGATCTTTATAGAGGATGAACCAACATTATCCCAGTTTATGCACTTTTCTCTCCCACCCATTTTTTATGTCTGCAACAATTTTTGATTTGGTACTCTGGTGGCTGAATGTTTGAGATAGAGCCTAGCCACTATTGCCCATAGAGTGGTTAACCAAAACTAATATTTGCAGTGGACTTATTAGAAAGTCGTGGATAGGTTATCTGAGTTTCATCTTCAAAATATACATCTCACCGAAAAGATGTGAAAACGAACAAGTGGGTTCAGATGTCATCAGGAACAAGTTCCATCAACTCCTTGCCAGTCCTTCTAAAAGTTATCCATCAGCTCTTCTTGAACTCCTCCAAGGTTTCAGAGAAGTTTCTCTGGATGCTTTCCAGAAGATGTCCTTCTAATTGTTTGGCCTGAAATTTGTCAGGGACAATGAATCCTTATAGCCACTGCTTTATTTCCTCATTAAGTTTGTGTGACTGTGTCCTCCTTGACTTTTCTAGATCGCCAACATTTCCTTACTTCATCCTTTCATCAAAGAAAGAACAAGTTCAACTTTGTCTTTCCTACAAAGGTAACCACCCTTCCAAGTGCCCAAGAGGTAAACCACTCCAGATGGATTCTCCTGCTCTCTTCATAGCATGGTAATTCCCTTGAATGCTCCTTTTTTGCATTTCAATCTTTACCTTAACATTCTTATAAGGACAACACATGTTTTTGTTTATATCTCAGTTTGCAGAACAGTCTTGCTAATGTATCTTCCCAAGGGGTCTTGCCACTGACTCAGACCCCAAACAAAACGAATCTCCTTCCATCTAACTTTTCTCCTAGGTCAGCATTCCTTAACCTTGTACCCTCCCCAGTGAGTATGACTATAACTTTCATCATTCAAAGCCAGCATGGCTAAAGCTGGTGATGATAGTAAGCAGTTGGAGGATTCCAGATCAGGATGCAGTGAATATTCAGTTATTTATTTATGGATCTGCTATTTCAAACTTTAAAGGAGTTGAAAACTTTGAAGAATACGGGTCATCACTTGTAATAGCTCCTTTAAAATCTGGAATAAGACCCAAAGTGGATTCTCCATACCCCTGACATAAAAACCTTCAACTTGAGTCCCACTATAGGAAGGTTGACCTAACCATCTTTATTGGCCTCCTTTCCTTTGCTCTTGTAACTTCCATGCTGATTGTGTAATCAAAGCATCTTCTTGCCTTCTTGAACCCTTTCATACTTCGCCTTTTCCTCCATCCGCTGCTGAATCCCCTACTTTTACCTAAATTGCTGTATTTCCTACCATGAGCCATTGTGGTGAAGTGGTTTGAATGTTGGATTACAACTCTGGAGACCAGGTTTCAGTTCCCTGCATGGCCATGAAACCCACTAGGTGACCATATGCATAAGCTTCAGGGGAAGTCATTGGCAAACCTATTCTGAACAAATCTTGCCAAGAAAACCCCATGATAGATTTGCCTTAGGGTTGCCATAAGTCAGAAACAACTTGAAGGCACACAACAGCAGCAGCAAACAAATCCCCTTCCATCACACTGCCACTGATACAGTGTTAGCTCTGCTGTGCGATTAAACCAAGTTACATCTCCAACCTCATGTGAAAGCATCAAGGATGTAGAAGACCCATCGGCCTAAATTCAGTTGCCAGCCTTCGACTTAAGAGAATCGTCATGGAATAAATTTCTGGAACAGTCAACACATATAAAAAACCTCGTGTATCCAGTGCGTCTATTCTAGTTGAGAGTACAGTACGAACTAACCTTTGGTCCTAGTCTTTAACTCTGCAATTTTTTTCCCCATTGCAGATTTTTATTTGCATAGATGCAACATACAAAAGCTCCAGATACATGAAACATTCCACCTGTACCTGATACAAAAGGCCTAAATTTCTGTAGGTGGAACCTGGATTCAGACTGAATCAAGCTCTGTTAGATTGTTAAAATACACAATTCTGTCTGGTGTTTATTTTTACTTTTACAAGCTGATGCCCTTATGGCTGTTCTTGGGATCATGTCTGAAGGTTTTTTTTTAAAAACTTCACCATGTGCTGAATAATCATCACATAACCCTCAAAGCCCTATGTTCTCTACACTGAGATATTATAGCCCAGATGGCCTATTATACACACCATTCCTGTAGTGCAACTGCAACTACCATCATCTCCTGCCCCCCCCTTTTTTATTTTTTTTTATTTTTTTATTTTTATTTTTATTTTTTATTTTTTTTGGTTTACTTTGGGGACTTTTTTTTAAAAAATGCACCTCTGACTTTTAAGTTGCTAGGGAAGTTCTCAGGACATCAACCCTTTAGTCCTGAAGACTTAGGCTGCATCTGCACTACAGACACTGTTTTAGCTGCCACTGCTCAGTGCTATGAAATTCTGGGATTTTGTAAGATATTTAGCCTTCAGTTTTGTGAGCTATTTAGCCTTCTGTGTCAGAGAGCTCTAATATTACAACCAGCAACCAGGATTCCATAGCACTGAGCCATGGCAGTTAAAGTAAAGTCAAGCTGGATTATTTCTGCAGTGCAGATGCAGCCTGAATGGCATTTTGGCAGTTGGTGCAGGACACCCTCGAAAACGGTAAAGATATGAAAGGGAGAAACAAGGAGAAGGTATTGAATTCAACTCTTTTTGTGGGTAGACCTTCTACTAGGGAAGAGCATGGCCAAAGGATTAGAAAGATTTATGCAGAAAGCCTAGACCAGGGGTAGGCAACCTGCGGCCCGCGGGCCAGATGCGGCCCGGCGAGGCCTTGGGACTGGCCCCAGCCCGGTCCTGCCGCCGATTGCCGCCAGGGCCTTTGGGGGGCAATTATCTATAGAAGCCTCAGAAACATGCATTTATATTAAAAATTTTTAAAAAATCAGCAAATTTTTTCGCGTGTCCTCCATTTTTTAAAAAAAGTGTCTTCCATTTGAAAATTTTGTCCTACATTTGTCCTGGTTTATTTATATATTTAATTTTTTTAAAAAAAATATTATTTAATTATTTATTTTTTGGCTTCAGCCCCCCAGTTGTCTGAGGGACAGCAACCCGGCCCCCGGCTCAGAAAGATTGCCTACCCCTGGCCTAGACAATAACTAGACACCACCTCCATATTCTTTCATGCATGGAAAATCACTCAACAACATTCAACAAACAAAGCTGCTCTGTGACTCATTGACCAGTTTACTTTTTTAGCCTTTTGACATAAGCTTTCAAAAGTCTCTAGACCACCGACATTTTTTCTAGATCTCTTTTTTGGAGATTTATGTGGATATTATTAATTTTGTGGTCTACGGAGAGCCTGAAAGGAGAAGAGGAGGAGGAGAGGAATAAACAAAATAAATGATGCTTTAATTTTACAAAGTTTACTGGCCTCGTCACCTGAAAACTATTCTTATTCTTGCCACAGGAGACTTTAGTACTTATTTAGTATTCTGTTATGAAAAAGTTTTTTAATTTGTGAGGTTTCCTTTATATGGACCTTGATTTTAAAGTCCCTGTGCCAAACCTTTATGGCTTTAGAGAAAATGGGGGGGGGGGGGGGATCCTAAAATTGTTTCTTGGACATACCAAAGCAGCAGCCATAAATAGTGTGGCCCATTAGATAATGAGTGAGGCTTTGAATGGCTCTATGTCCAAATTCTGGTTCTTTCTTTGTAGCTGGACTATTAAAAATTACTCACCTTGTTTTGAGACTTGGTGGTAATTTCTTTGGATTTTCTTTGGTGGTTGGCTAAGTTCCATATCTTTGCACAATGAACAAGCTGAAGACCACCGGCAAATTTCAGTGACAGAATTTTACAGTTGGCCCTCCATGTCCATGGATTCTTTAGCCACAGATTCAAGTATCCGTGCCTTGATATATATATATATATATATATATATATATATATATATATATATATATATATATATTCTATAAAGCAAACCTTGATTTTGCCATTTCATATAAGGGACACCATTTTACTAGCCACTGTATTTAATGAGACCTGAACAAGCATGGATTTTGGTATCCATGGGGAGTCCTTGAACCAAACACATTGAGTACCAAGGGCCCAATGTATCTGAATGTGAATCTGGTTTGCAAGGTGTAGTCAATTCATGCACCTACCAGTATTTTGGATGTGATGCAGGATGGATGCCTGTTCTCCTCAGTCCACCAAAGAGAACAAGTTGGGATCAGCCAGTTATTCATTAGCATTCTCCTCCGCCTTCTTCCACTGCTGCTGCTGCTGCTGCTGCTGCTGCTGCTTTGTCTTCTCCTTTTCCTTCTCCTTTTTCACAAAGGCCCATCTTGAGAAATTTACTCACTTTAGGAAGGAGAAGAACCTGTGGGTTGAACTCAACATCTCCATGTGGGCCTTTTGGTGAAACAGTCACCTTAGATTTTATGTTCATGTGGAGGAAGTGTTCCATTTTCTGAAGATCATAGCAAGCTAAGTAGGGGAACTGGTTTACAAATTTCAGTTTTGAAACTCAAATAGTCACACTGGTCAAACTATCATCTAGATTGTGTGGTCCTTGTGGCAGTGATGCCTTCCATGCTGATAGGCTGAGCTATTATTTTTGTCTGTAAGCATTCAACATTCATATAGTGTTGCATGGCACTCTGTTGCAGATGTTTTATGGAAGTTGCCTGTGCTGCTATAGAGATTTCACATTTATTTACTTCTCTCTCTTTCTCTGGTTACTGCCAGACTGCAGAATGGATGCAGTTTAACTGTCACGGCTCCATCCTATGAAATCCTGGGATTTATAGTTTGTTGTGGCACCAGAGCTCTCAGAGCGAAGGCTCACGAAAACTCACAAAACTACAAATCACAGAAGTCCACAGGATGGTGCCGTGGCAGTTAAAGTGGTATCAAACTGTATTCATTCTGCAGTACAGTACAGATATAGCCTTTCTCTTTCAATCTCTCTCTCTTTTAAAACAAACAGACTAATCAGGCTATGAATTTTTTTAAAGTATTAATTCCTTGAATACACCTACATCACGTGTGATAATATAAATATGTCAAGCCAAACATGTCTGTCTTCATCTCTATGGGTAATTAGTGTATGAATGTACAAAATATAATTTTAAGATGTCATGTCTTCAGGATAAGGGAATGGTCATCTTGTTTTTCATTTTGGGGAACCAGCTAGAATCGCTGGGCATGAAGACAGTTCCCTGAAATACTAGAAATCCAATTAAAAGATCCCAAATTCTCTCTCAAAATTACGATGGCCAACAATGTTGACAGCATTTGCACAGACAATTACACTACTGGTCAAGATGCCTTTGGCAATTGCTTTTGTTCCTACTGTATTGGAGAGCAGAGGTTGAGAGGGTAAATTTTGCTGAAGGCGACAGTGCATTCCTTCTGTCAGGATTAGAACCCAGGTCCTCATGGGACCTCAATTTGGTTTTCATGGGTTTCCCACTTATCTCCCAACTATCTGTCTCCACACATCCCTTAGCTAGTTTCTCCCACTTCAATCAAGAAACACTGGAACCTCTCTGACATCTCCTCCTCTTCTATCAACGCTCAGAGTGGATCCATACTATACAGTTATTAGCAGTTTAATCCCATTTCAACTGCCATGGGCCCTGGGATTTGTAATTCAATGACATTTTTAGGATTCTTTTCTAAAAAGCTCTAGTCCACCTCCCTGAATTAGAGCTCTCTGGCAGAGATCCCAAGGCCTTTATTGAACTACAAATCTCAGGATTCTGCTATAACTGCAGTGTAGACATACTCCCAATGTTCAGTAGAAGCAGAGATCTTGGCAAGACTTTTCCCATAGGAAAAGATGTGTTCAGTCCCAGAAAAACAAGCAAGCCTCAGACCCTCCCCTGTCATAGCTATTCCCTTACACAGGAATAGCTACATGGTTTAAGTGGAGATGTAGGCAGAGCCTCTATCACAAATGATACCACAATAGGATTAAAGTTCCCTCTGTTCATTACATAGTGCTGGGCCCCAAAATCACTTCAGTGACCTTTCCTGCCAATGTTGGAGGGCATTACTTGTACTTTTCATTTTGTTCTGCTTTGCTTTATTTAAGCCATCCATAACCATTGCCTAGGTTGTTAGCTCCTTGGGTTTGAGAGGGAAAGGTTATCCTAGGAATGGAAGGAATATTTGAAAAATAGTTGATTGACAAACGTATTTTTTAAATATTGAGAAACTGTGATGAGAAGAACTGGGACTTGTGGTTGTTTTTGCATGGAAATCAGCCTTTTCTGCATGGGGAACAGCCTTTTCCGTGTGGAAAATAATATTTCAATGCAGAAATATTAATTTCTGCACAGAAATTTCTGTTTTCTATCCAGAAACAGATGTGTTTTCTATGCAAATCAACCATGGCGATTTATTTTTTACAGAATCCCCAATTGCAGCAATTTCTGTGCAAAAAAATCCTTTTCTCCATGGTAAATAATATTTCTATGCAAAAATATTAATTCCTGCACAGAAAACTTTGTGGATTTTTTTTTGTTTTGTTCAGAAAGAGCTATTTTCTATCCAAACCATGTGCAAATTTTACACAGAATAAATCCTCAATTACACCATTTTCTGCACAGGTCTTGATATTTCTGCACTGGAATATTATGTTCCTTGCATAAAGATCTGTTTTCTGTGCAGAAAATGCTAATTTATATGCAAAACAACAATGTGGGATTTTTCACAGAATAAATCCTGAATTGCAAATAGACTTCAAAAACTTTGAAGACTTGCAGTAGGAAGAAAATTGCTGAAAATATTTGTTGCTCTCTTTGAAAGAAAAAAAAAACTTAGTGAAGAATTACATCCCTAGGTTATCCAGAATTTGGGTAAGATAAAGCCTCCCAGTATCAATGTGGCAATTCTGGCAAAAGGATTCTGGAAGCTACATAGTAAAGCTTATAGGGGCAAGGATGCCTTTTCATGGCATGATCTGAATTCCTATTTGGGAAGGATCTCAGGGCTTGCATTGGAGCAGTTGGTGGAGCTAGATGTACCACTTGTTCATTCCAATTAAAGCAAAATATAAAATTGTTAGTCTCAACCAGAACAGAATGCAAAGCACAGCCCAGTTCAGAAATTTTAAATACAGCTTAGTTCTGTGCAGTTTTACTCAGAAGTAAGTCCCAAAGCATTAACTCCTTGGGCCGCAAACCAGAGCTCAGATGTTACACACAAGATCACTGTCAAGAGTCGGTTAGTGCACATTGATCCATACCTGTTTCATCATCCATTTGCGCAACCAATATAATTTAGGAGGTGAGATGGCCAGTAAACCAAAATGTTGGCTACTGTAGAAATTATCCCATGGTTGAAAGGAAAATACATGTGACCTTCAGCAGTATGGAGGCTTACCTTACATTTTAGGAAAGGAGCACAAGAGTGATGACAAAGTTACATTAAGATATCTGGATTCTTTACAAGAGTCCATCTTTGATCTATGGCATTGTACAGTACCTTTGTTCCCTGAATGGAAGTAAGCCTTTGCTTATAGACTTCCTTAGAGTAGTGCTTAAGTAACTAGAAAACTGGGAGCAGGGAAGAGGCTAGTAAACAAAAACTGAGTGAGATGTACGTAGAAGGATAATACATTTTTTTCAGAGAAGAATGGATTGTGACCTGAACACCAAACCAAAACAATAATATGACCTGGGACATTTCTCTAGCAGTATGATAAATGATTGATGTTAGGGAAACACCAAGGTCTATGAGCAATTTGTTAGATTTCTGGAGTGCTTTTCTGATGTTGGGCCACAATGCATATTTTAGCACGGCAGACATTCTGTACAGAGCTGACCTTCTGTACAAGTCTTGAGAGAAATTTTTTGGATACTTATTTCTGGTAAGAGATTGAGATTGAGAGGGGAAAAGAGAGAGACTGTGCACAAGAGATGTGGGTCAAGTGGGTAAGATAGGTAATGAAAACATAGTTCCTGGAAATGTTTCAAAGAACCTGAAGATGGGAAAGCCCATTCATATGAAACTCTGGTAGGCCTTCTGCAGCTTCTAAATGGATGAAGATCCCTGAATGATAGAGGAGAAGCTTCTGTTGTAGGGCTAATTTCCACTGAGGTGTCTGTGTTCAGCTATCCCATTTTGGGCTGCAGCAAAACAGAATGCTGCTCCATATTCCTTCCAAATAGAAAGAAGTATAGCCTGAGCCTTGACTCTGACATACTAGTTTTGCATAAGCTCAAATCTTCCATTGTGTATGGAGGAGTATTATATGATGAACTGTCTGCTGAGAACTAGACAGAGTTTGGCAAAGTTAAATGTTTGCACTACAATTCCCAGGACTTTCTGTAGGCATAGCTGGCTGCAGGAGTCTGGGAGTTTTAGTCCAGTATGGAACTAGATGACAAAAGTGACACATTACAAATGGCATATTAGAACCATCTTGATGTTCAGAAAAAAAAAACTCATTTGTTGTCTGATAAACAGATTGTGAAGGTTTCAATGAATTTGATCTGGGCTTCCTACGTTCCACACCATTGAAAGCAGAGTTGACTCTTGTCACTTACTTCCGAATGTGAAAACGGTATGATGTTGTAATTAAGGACTGGCCCATGCTGGGTTTCATAATGGGTAGGCCATGTATCTGTTTTCCCACATGTCTCTTGTACAGTTCATCATTTCTTCCTGCTGTGGAGAACATCCATTAGTTCCATGATGTAGCCAAGTGCTGCACAAAGTTATGCCCATCTCAATGCAATGAGTTTGGTCTCTGGTTTTGGGGACAAAAGAACCATGCCTTGTCACAGAAGAGAAGACCAAGGCAATACAATGGACAAAAGAACTTCTTCAAGTCATAAAAGACATCGCATATGGACTCCATTCTTCATTCTGGACTTCCACTCTCTCATCTTCTAACAGCATCAGCAAGTCTGAAGGGCTCAAGATGTTTGCCCAAATTTTGTGTCACAGGAATTCCTCGTGGGATCAGAAGTCAATGTTACTTCTCAACAAAGACCTTACATTGACTTGATGACTTTGTTTTCATGAGTACATTGTGTGTTGGGCTAGCATCAAAGGCCCTGATCCAGCAAGGGAGAACCACATGTGGATGCAGCCTTCTGTGTGAAATAGTTGATGCAGGAGTACATCCAGAAACCCATGTGCAACCAGATCATTAACATTTGCATCTGACCCATTAAATCGGCTGAGTTTTTCATTTTCCTCTGTGAATGTGGCAGTGTTCATTTCCATCCTCAGCTACCCATAGTTGTGTATAATTCACTGCATGTGCTGGATTGGGGCCATTGTATTTTTCTCCCATGAGGGAGTTTTGTTGTCTTGGATGGCACACATATTCCAGTAGTGTCTCCCATCACCCAGTGTGTTGTACCCTCTTAAGTGTAATCAGGAATGCCTTGACTCTTGGTCCATATTACACCTTTCTTTTTTTCCCCCTCTGTCCCCATCCTATTTTTTGTTTTTGTTTTTGTTTTGCTTTTTGTAGGTTGGCGTAGTGCGCAGGGGACTCCTGATGCATGGCAGATTCCGGATGGAAGCTCAAGGACGATTAAGTTCTGAGAGAATGTGAAACGCACTGGGGATGTGCCCTTCGTATGTGACATCCAACCAGAGTTTGCTCTCTGGTTAGCTTTGGATATTCTCTGGCTGAGCAGCTTCGGGAGTCACCATGCAGAAGGCAGGTTCCTACTGAACCCCCTCCAATCCACCCACTCTCCCTGTCTGCCTGACAAACTCTTTATTTATATATTTTTAAGTATAAAAAAGCCCCATATCATTGGAACAATGACAATTCTCTGTCAAGGGCTTCCCATTATCGATATGTTTTTCTTCTCCTTTTCCTTGACAATCTTGTCTGCTATTTTTTTTTCTGGAGGCCACTGCAAAACTGAAAACACACCAGTAGAAAGACTCAGCAACCTAAACCCACAGGAGTTTCTTAGACTTTGTGATCATGTACCATTCCTAGGTTGGTTATGTTTGGTGGCCCTAGGAGAAAGCAGCTAACTTCTTGTCACTTGAAAAAGGATTATGCTCAAGAGCTTGGAGTACCACCATGGCTCCGAATAGAAAATGTTGGGCTAGCTCAGAGTTAACTATTTATGGCCCTACAGATGCTGTTGGACTGTAACTTCTCTTCACTGCTGCTTCTGCTGGCTAAAGCTGATAGAAGTTCTAACAACCTCATAAGGGCCCCGAGTTGACCACCAGTTGACTAGATGAACCCATAACCTAGCTCCTCATTAAAAGGCAATTCCTTCAACTTTACTTGACAGCATGTCAAGTATGATCTTCTTTTTAATGAAGTGTGAAAGTCAGAGGCCAATGGCAATGCACACCCAATTTAACCCTTTCCCCTAAAGGAGAATAGCAGGAAAGAAGTCACAATTAGATGGCTACTTCCACAACAGCCCTTCAATTCATAGGTTCATGGAATCATAGAGTTGGAAGGGACCTCAAGGGCAATCAAGTCTAACCCTCTGCCATGCAGGAATGCACAATCAAAGCACCCTCCCAACAATGTGGGGAGCCAGTGCCATGTGGGGAGCCAGCTGTGTGCAAAGTGGACAGTGCATGCAGAGTGGCCATGCTTATTGATCTGAGGAATCCTCCATGTTTTGCACATACTTATGACTAGAGGTGAACGCGTGTCATGGGAGCAAAAGTGGATGGCACTACCTTTGAGAATCTGAAAGTATAGGCTGAGACATGGCCTACTGGAGCTGAGAAATTGGTTATTTTGATCTGTCAAACATTGTGAATCAAGTGCCTCTTACTTGACCAGGCTCAAGTACTGTCAAAGATTCCATGAGCTCCAGAATGCCTTGGTACAAATGACAGTGTGACTTTTCATAGCTTCTCTTCCACTTGGTAATGGTGCCTCCTGCCTTGCTACTTTTTTCCAGAGAGCTTCTCATATGGCTTAACTTTGGTTCTGTGCTGTAACCGCAGGTATCTCTGGACAGAAAGAGGAAGCAGACCTCTCTAAACAGGAAAATGACACAAGTAGACACCACAGTGTCACTAGACTACCACTGAGTCCTTTGTGTTTCTACAGGGCAGTGGGTTCTCAGTGATGAGTGGCAGGGTGCTTTCTGCAGACTTCCCGTGAGAAATGGAATCTTATAGCAGATGTGTTTCTTTGCTTAATGCCTAAAATGAAAATGAAAAGAATCACATTACAGAGGTCTTTGTAGATCATTTAGTTCCAAGCCTCTGCTTGAAGTACAGAATGCAGAGCAGGAACTGTCCGCCACAAATTGATTGCCCATCATCCTCTGCTTGAATGCCTCTAACAAGAGAGACTCCACCACATCTCCAGATCATTGGCACTATTGTCATAAAAATGTCTTTCAAGACCTTGGAAGGGGAACATTAGGACTTCTAGCGGCACATCTTCACTGTAGAAATAATGCCGTTTGGCACCCCTTTAACTGCCATGGCAAACTACAGATCCCAGGATTCCATAGGATGGAGCTACTTAAAGTGGTATCAAACTGCATTATTTCTTCAGTACATGTGTACCCTAGGTGTTTTGGATTCCTAACTCCCATCCACTCCACTCATTATGTTTCTCCTTTTTGTGTCATGCTCACCAGGGGATTCTGAGAATTGTAGTCTCACCAAAGCCTTCCCACTTCTAACATTGCCCTCTCCCCATTTCCACCCCAGGGAAGCTTTGGTACAAATACTTCCCAGTATGAATTGTATTTGGATAAATCAGTCATGGGAAAGAACCCACCAGATGCCAAGCTTGTCTATCAGATTATTTCCTGCTCCCAAGCCCTTGGGATGGAGAAATGTATATCCATCCATCTCAAAACCCATCAGGGACTTGAAAGTGTCTTCTGGAAGCTCTGTCACAAAACCTCAGGGGGCTTTGACAGCATTGGCAGAGTACATGTGCAAAGCCTGCCAGTTTCTCCACCTGCCCTCTTCACAACCTGCCTGCTCAGATTGACAACCCGTGATTGCAAAAAGATACTCCACACCATCTCCACACAATCTGCAGATTTGTGGTTGCTTTCACATGAGTCAGAGAGGAGACTTTAACACTTTTTGCCCCTTCCATGATCCCAAACCAAACTGCCAGTGCAGCAATGAAAATGTTTTCAGAGAGTGGTGTGGAGTGGGGATCATGTCAGGACAGATATTTAAAGCTCCTCTTCTTCCTTTCCCCATCATCTATCCTTTCCTAAAATGTATTTATTTTTTAAAAATATTCATTGAACACTGGTGTACAGAGGAATATGATGGTATGCCTCCGAATAAGAATTCTCTCCCCTCCCCATGAAATTTGCCTTTGGTCCCCAAATTTCTAGCATTGCAGAACGTGAGGCATTGAAAATCATTCATGCCCACAACTCTTAAATTTGGTGTGTTGACATTCTTCTGCTAACTTTACATGTCCCTTTAGATAGCTAAACTGGATTCCTAAATAGTTGTCGTTGTGTGCCTTCAAGTTGTTTCCAACTTATAGCGACCCTAAAGCAAACCTATCATGGGGGTTTCTTGGCAAGATTTATTCAGAAAAGGTTTGCCATTACCTTCCCCTGAGGTTGAGAGTATGTGACCTGCCCAAGGTCACCCAGTGGGTTTCATGACCAAGCTGGGAATCGAACCCTGGTCTTCAGAGTTGTCTTCGAGCACTGAAACCACTATGCCACACTGGCTCTATTCCTCCTCCACTATGCCCAACTGTAATTTTACGTTACTGCAATGCTAGAGATTTGGGGACTGAAGGAAGAATCCACAGGGGAAGGAAAGGATTCTTATTTAAGGGTACAATGCCCTGATCTTCCCCGTATATCCTGGGGTGTGAATAACGTTACATTGCACTCAGCTTTAAAGACCTTCTCAATTCATGGAGAAATTTTCCAGCAGAGGCAACTCTTGGGGGTGAAAAGGCAATATATAATTGGGCATGTGGCTTGTTTCATTTCCTTCTTCCAACAGGGAAATGCTGCCCAAAGCGAGTACAATCAGGATTCTAGGAGCCCTCCAACTGACTCAAAATTGGTCCCAAGTATTAAAATTGCCAGGGAGGGAACATATGTGCATTTTGAGGCCCTCTCCTTCAGCTTGATCCCCCCTCCATCATACCCTGATAGGGACACTGATGAGGTTTACCTCTTTGGGTGAGTGTTTGTTACATAACTGGGGGGACACTGGATTCATGCACGTCCCTCTTTCCAAAAATCAGCATGCCAATGGACCAACAGGCTGGATTTGTGGAGTCACAGAATCATAGAGTTGGAAGAGACCCATGGGCCATGCAGGAAAACACAGTCAAACACTCCCAACAGATGGCCATCCAGCCTTTGTTTAAAGGCCTCCAAAGAAGGAGAATCCTTCAGCTGCTTAGTTTGCCCAGTCATGCTGGGATCCAGAGAACTATCTTAATACTGAACCAGTCCCAATGGCTCATGTGGCCAGGTATTATGATTTAGGTGGAAAGTCCAGAACCTGGGACCAAGTATGAGGCCTGCAGTCTTTTTATTGGAAATCCCAAGGACTGTATAATGGATGACATAACTAGGAGGCCTTTAATTTATATTGTCATTTTTTAAAAAATTCAACTTCTCCCAATTAGACAGTTAACAAACTATATATATATCCACACCTGACATTTTACAGCTGTGTAGACAGAATACCTTTCCAAAAGAATGACTGAAGTCATTATTCCAGATCCATCCTCTTAACCATAACATGGGTATTTATTCTTGCCCAAATCCACGTGGGTTTTCCAACTTGTTTAATTTATTATTTGTGTGCAACTGAGTGATGCTGATTGTAATGTATTGCATTTCTGTTGCTTAAGTATGTATTGGGGGGAGGGGGGAGACAAAGGGGTGGTTGAGCCATGACATGTTTTACTTTGTGTTTTGTCTGAGAACAAAAGAAAAGAAAATTGGAGAGGTGTTTGTGTCAGACTGTGATTGCACAACTGTGCCTACTGTTTTCTCTTGAAAAAAGAATGACGGGAGAGTGGTTAATAAATTTCTTATAATCCCTCTCTGTTTTGTTTTTTTAAAAAACAACAATGGTCCAAACCACTTTGGAAGGATGGAGAAACATCCTAACCCCGTCATGTTGATCATTTTCATCTTAGTCTTAAACTCAAAGACAGGCATGAGCATAGTGTGGTCTACAAAGTCCAAGCTTCCCTTGGACTGCTTTTGTGGCACCTTTTGCACCCTTCCCTCAAAGTCCCCCCATTCAAAATATATATTTGTGTAATTTTCAGGCAATTATTGCTACAAAACCACAAAGCCCCCCAAGAGCCTGAAGAACCATGAAAAGAGCCCTACCCATACAATCATCCCAAAATCCTGTATCACCCCCAAACATATCTGTTTTTGTCCGCAGGCACTCTCAAAATGGCAACAGGAAGGTTGCATTTTGAGAAGGACTGCAGAGGAAAACAGGTATTTGGACTTGCTCTGTGTCTGTCTATGGGGCTGCATCTTGTCTACACGGAGGGGGACATTCTGGGGAGAAATTGATCCCTGGCAAGCCAATTGCCCACTTCTGCTCTGAGAGGTGGGTAGGTGTTGGGTTTGTTTGGGTTTGATGGGTGGTATCAATTTCCATGATTGGGGGTGTATCGGACACTAGACTGGGAGGTGCATTGTTCCCTGGGTCTCCAACCAATGGATGTCCTCCCCACTACTTGCTCTGCCCCAGATCCTATGCTCACAGACAAGATGGCAGTGGATGCGGTCAAAGAGTTCATGAATATTTGAATCAAGACACCGCCTTGAGACCCTATGTTGGAAGAAAGGCGGGATATAAGAAAATAAAATCAGGACAGAAAATATATTTTTTAATTTTATTTTCTTATATCCTGCCTTTCTGTCAACATAGGGACTCAAGGCGGTGTCTTGAGTCAAACATCCATGAATTCTTTGACTGCATCCCCCTGTAGACACTAATCTATGGCCCTTTCTTTGACCAGATAACTTCAAGGGTGATGGACAGTATGGGCAGAAGAGGATGGAAAATGAGAGGCCATGGTCTGTCAGTACGGCTCACTGACTTACACAATCCAGACCAACTAAGGAGGGAGAAATTGAATTGCCCCGTTTCACATGTTTGTGTTCATGTATAAGTCTAGAAATTTTAATCAAAACATTGAGCCCGAAAACATGAGTTCACTTACCCATGGGTCAATGTAAGTGCTGTATTTTAACTCTTATAAAGATAAGGAGGCATCCATTCCCTGTTGAAAGGCAAGAATGTACTGTAATCTGTCTTGGAAGCATCAACCTCCCTTCTACTCTCTCATCCATCCAGCTTTTTAGGTGAACACAAACAGGGATGCCTGCTGGAATTTTATAAGCTCTTAGGCAGGGGTAGGCAACCGTTTTGAGCCGGGGGCCGGGTTGCTGTCCCTCAGACAACTGGGGGGCCGAAGCCAAAAAATAAAGAATTAATTTTTTAAAAAAAAAAAAATTAAATAAATAAATAAACCGGGACAAATGTAGGCCAACATTTTCAAATGGTGGACACTTTTTTTAAAAAAAAGTGGAGGACACGCAAAAGAATTTGCTGATTTTTTTAAAAAATGTTAATATAAATGCATGTTTCTGAGGCATCTATAGACAATTGCCTCCCTTGCCCCTGCGTGCGAGAGGCCAAAGGCCCCAGCAGCAATCGGCGGCAGGACCGGGCTGGGGCTGGTCCCAAGGCCTCGCCGGGCCACATCCGGCCTGAGGGCCGCAGGTTGCCTACCCCTGCTCTTAGGCATTATTTTCCTTTAGTTCGTCCTTTAGATCTTTTGTTACATGCCCCTAAGTTTTCCTCTCAACTTATTCATGGGTCATATCAAAATCTGTTATTTTGGCCCCAAAAGCTTCCCTCGATTTATACATGTGGTCAACTTATAGTCACATATATACATTAGAGATCATTCATACAAGTGAGGTAACCCATGCACTCCTGGAAGTGCAACTCCCATTCCTTTAATTGACCAATTGTTTTTAGGAAACTTCTTCTCCAGCTTCAAACAAGATCACAACCCACACTCTGAAAAGCTGAACACTTCTGGTGTGGGTGATGCTCTCTGCTTCCCACACTTCTCATAGGAAACCATTGTAGTGAGACGAAATCTCATGAAAGACATGTGCCTTCAGTTGAAAACCTGACATACACATGCTTCATTCCACATTTTCTTGTGTTACAATGATGGGAAATGGGGACACATTTAAATAGTAACAATGGCCAGAATCCAATATCAGCTATTTAGTTAAGTATACTTAATTCCTGCCCTGACCTTTCAAACCTGACGGAAACATCATTCACATATGCTGCAGTAAAATGGCACAGGATTTTCTTCTCCCTATGCAGTAGATGACCAGTAAACAAGGTTGAGGAGAGAGTTACAATTGTAGCAATAGTGTCACAATCGTGATTACGTAGTAATTGTGAATACAAAGCAGTTGTATTCTTTATGTTACATCTTTATGTTACAAAGATGAGTAAATAAGTAGAGATGGTGCCCTGGTGGTGCGGTGGTTAAATGCTGGTACTGCAGCCCATTCACAGCCACAC
Organism: Sceloporus undulatus; assembly: GCF_019175285.1. Taxonomy (NCBI): domain Eukaryota; kingdom Metazoa; phylum Chordata; class Lepidosauria; order Squamata; family Phrynosomatidae; genus Sceloporus; species Sceloporus undulatus. Next base: position 11,109,724 of record NC_056522.1, read on the forward strand.
GGTTATGAGTTCAATCCCAGGAAGGGCTCCAGGGTCCACTCAGCTTGGCATCCTTCCATAAGTCTCTAAAATGAGTATCCAGCTTGTTGAGGGCAATTAGCTTACACATTGTAAACTGCTTAGAGAGTGCTTAAGTGCACCAATAAGCAGTATAGAAATGTATGCTATTGCTATAAATTTAGGTAACTGTTTTGCAAGTGCAGTGTGGGTGACTGATGTTTCCATCAGGCTTGGCAGGGGGAAAGGCTGGGTGGGTGTGTGGTCCAGAAGAGGTTACTGTGCATCTACACAGTCAAAATAGTGCAGTTTGACACCACTTCAATTTCCATGGTTCCATCCCACAGAATACTGGGATTTGTAGTTTTGTGAGGCACCAGCACACTTTGGCAGAGAAGGCCTAAAGCCTTGTAAAACTACAAATCCCAGCATTTAAATTGAGGTCAGCCTTAATTATTTCTACAGTGTAAGTCCACCTTGCATTAAGTAGCTATATAAAAGTGCAGCAAATGTTATTCCTGTCATTGGAGTCAAACTTAAACTGCACAAAATCCATAGAAAATATAGCAAGACACACACACACAGAGTGATCTGTCCCTAAGCGGTGTTAAGCTCATGATATCTCAGAGGAAGGAGAGAACTCAAAAGGGTACACCTGGAACACCTTGAGTAAGCAGGCTAAGCCACATGCTACTTCAGTCAACAAAGCACTGTCAAGGATCCTAAAGAAACCTTACCTGGAGAAGAAGTGCCTTCATGACATATAAACAGATTTAAGGAAAAAGTCAAACACTAGGATTTATGGTACAGGCTGAAGTAAAAGTACAGTTCTGTGGAAAGTTGGAAGGTCTATTGTGTAAGTTGTAGAACTGGTCTGTTTTAGATACCAGGGCTTCAATTGGGTGGTTAGTCCCAAAGAGAGTAGGCCTGTTGCATGATCAGGATTTACTTAGGTGTTGACTAACCATATTCATAAAGTACTCTAGCTGGGATTAATAGGACTCAGCCCAGGATTTAAGAACATTGTTTATTTGCAATATTTCTGTCCCACCCCATCTCCTAAGATCTCTGGGTGGCTTACAATCAAATTGCATACTTTGGATCTTACAGACTCTGGGTTGATTTTTAGCCCCAACCTGACCATGGCTAGAGTCTCACAATGCAAAATACTGAAAGCATTTACTGTTACTGACACAAAAATAAAATAATCCAGCTGGGTTCACTAAGGGTCAAATAAGGAAGATCAATATATGTGTATCAAAAAATAGCAATCGTCTAGTTTACACACACACACACCGCCTGTAGTTTACATTAGTTCCTCTACCCAACCTCATTCGAACTACAGTACCCATCCTCCCCAACCAGCTGGAGTATGGCAGCTCGACCCATCTGGAGGAGAGCTAGACTGGGGGGGAAGTGGGGTGGGGGGAATACAGTCGGCCCTCCATATCCACAGATTTTTTATCCATAGATTCAACCATCCAGGGTTTGGAAATATTTAAATATACTGTATATATAAATTCCAAAAAGCAAACTCTAATTATGTCATTTTATGTAAGGGATGTCATTTTACTACTCCATTGAATACAATGGGACTTGAGCGTCCACAGATTTTGGTATCCACAGAGGGTCCTGAAAACAAATGCCAGCAGATACCAAGAGTCCACTGTATGTCAAATTAATCACAACACTCATATTAATCGCAGCCACATCAATGCATACAAATTATGGTGGAAATATGGGATGGTGTGGTGCCACAACCCAAGGTAAATTGTTATGGTTGTAAAAGAGAAACTAAGAGTATAAGAAAAACTATGCTGGATCAGACCAAAGGCCTGTGGGGTCCTCACAGGGACCAACTTGAAGGACATGAGTGTAACTGTTCTCATAGCCAACCTGGGACACATAGCAGACTTGACCAGATGTCATTGTTGGGTCCAACCTCCAAACATGTACCCAATCCCCTTCTAAAGCTGTCTTAAGTTGGCTACCATCATCCCATCTTGTAGAAGTGAATTCCACAGTCTAACGATACTCTATATGATTCCCTTTATGTAACTTGAATTTACACCATTCAGCTTCAGTGGATGATGCCAGGTTCTAGAATTAAGGAGAAAAACACCTCCATTGCTACTTTCAATTTGATGAAAATCACATCTTCATTGTGACATGCTGTTTGACCCTCTGTGGGTAACTTTTTATGTTCCCAAGTCTCTCTTCCTGAATGGAAAGTTCTAAAAGTGAATGACGGCACCAGTGATAGGCAAGATGGCAAAAATGTGTTTGTCTGGGTTGATCTGGGTCTCCAGCCTGTCTCTTGGCACATCGTAATCTTTAACAGAGTCTCTGGCAGTAAAAGGCAGCACCAGTTCACACATTTGTGACATCTCTCTTTTTCCCCCTTGGCCTTAACAATTAAATTGATTAAGACATCACAACCCATCGGCTTGGTGATATAATTTTTACTGGGTGCTAATAAAAGAGAAAGGGCGGATCGTTAAACCACGCTAATTTCAGATGCTCAGGAGGCATGGACATCCTCATCGGAAATCGCCAAACGGGATCTCGGAAGACATGACACAGAAACAAACCACAATGTATTCCATTTGGGTTTCACAACATCTCCTGCCAGGTAATCCAAATGGCCAACAGCAATACTTGAAGCCTGTCAGCTGGAATATTTACTTCTCTTCTCCAATGTGTCAAGATAACTATTAACTCCAGGGAAAGGTGAATTGAAATGGGTGCCTTCTTTGGTTTTTAGAGATTATTCTGCTTAATATGCCATTTATTCGGCACTCATGTTTCCAGGCAAATGCACCGTTCATCTTACTTCTTTTGATTTGCCATGTCTCGCCCTGTTATTGAGGCACTGAAATGTCTTCTGAGCTCCTTATTAGATCTCCAACATTCACTTATTCTAATGGGGTGGTGGTGGAGGAGGGGGGCTGCCACTGCCAGCAAACCCCTTGATTTGCATTAATATTTTGGATAAGAGGTCTGAGATTGATGGAGGAATGCTAGGCTGCCTGGTTCACATGTGTCTTAAAAGCCATGGGATTGCAAAAATGGCTGCTACTGCTGTCTCAGCCAAGTGGTGGGTCAGAATTTCAAGAGGCTAAATGTAGAGTGAGGGCCAGCATGGTGTAGTGCTTTGAGCCTTGGACTATGACTCTGGAGACCAGGGTTCGAATCCTGGTTCAAACATGTAAACCCAGTGAGTGACCCTGGGCAAGTCTTATACTCTCAGCCTTAAAGGATGGCCATGACAAACCTCTTTTGAACAAAGCTTGTCAAGAAAACCTCATGATAAGATTGCCTTAGGGTTGCCATAAATTGGAAATGACTTGAAGGCACACAACAACAACAACAACAACAACAACAACAAAGATGTAGGGTCCAAGGCACTGAGAATGCACCTGACACCTGGAGCCCTTTCCCACGACAATTATTGTGCTATACTGTATTTTAACTGCCACACTAGCATTTTATGGAATCCTGGGATTTGTGGTTTAGGGAAAGGTATTCAGAATTCAGAACCAGAGAGCTCTAAGTGCCTCTACAAATGACAAACCTCAGATTTCCATAGAGTGTTACCATGACAGTTAAAGTGGAATCATTGTGCTATAATTCTGTAGTGTGAAGGGGCTCTTAGGGTTAACCCCTGGCGATGGCATGAAGTCTGATGCATGAAACAACAAGAACAGTTGGTCAGAGCTTGTTGTTCAAAAAATAAACACACCGGCTCATGCTGCATTGACACTGCAGAAATAATGCTGTGTACTTTTGTGAGACATTGAGCCTCATTTGTCAGAGCACTCTTGTGCCACTGCAAACTACAAACCCTAGGATTCCATAGGCTTGAGCCATGGCCGTTAAAGTGGTGTCAAACTGCATTATTTCTGCAGTGCAGATGCAAGCTAAGGCATCTGAGAAAATATTTCCCTAGTTGGAAGTTCAGTTTTCCAAACTTAGTATTAAACTGGGGGGGGGGGGGGGAACCAACAACATACATATATGCACTTCCCCAATACATATACATATACTGTACACCTGAATTTGATTGGTTAGCCCGAGTTAGATAGATATACTGGTGGAACGACTGAAAGGTGAATCAACATACAGATAAATTCCAATGGTGAAGCATTTTGAATGGTGAATCAAGACATACATAAATTCCATTGATAGTAGGTATAATCCAGGTGCGATTACCAATAGGATTTAGTCCAAAAAGTGTGTGCTTAAGGTAGTGCTCTTGGAATCAGAATGGGAAGAGACCCCTAGAACAATCCAGTCCAACCCCCTGCCATGCAGGAAGACACAATCAAAGCACCCCCGAGATGACCATCCAGCCTCTGTTTAAAAACATCTACTAAAGAACAATTAATAACATGAGATTCTTCCTCCCTTGCCCCCAGGACTGGAGGAGAGAGGTCAAGCCCTGACATTTGGGGCCAGGCCCAGAGACCTGGGAACCCAAGCCATGATCAGGCCTGTCTAGCCCAATATTCTGTTCACACAATAAACAACTAGATTTCTCTCTTTCTTTCTCAGAGAGTGAAAGAAGAGAGAGAGGGAGGGAAGGAAGGAAGGAAGGACTCGTTTTATACCCTTCCTTTCCCTCAAAGCTGAGGCTCAACACAGACTACAGTCAGCCCGTGTCATACGCAGGCTTCCCTTCTGTGGCCATAGTACAATCTAATGAATGGCACATGTGCCTGTGGCACGCATACCGCACTGCACCCCATGCATGCACCCCATTTTATCAATGGGGTGTAAGCATATGCAGTTTTCCCATACGTGGGAGGAGGTGTCCGGAACAGATTCCCCACATAAAGGAAAGGAGGACTGTACAAGATTTTAAAAAGAAGTACAAGTAAAAAGCACACATACCTGAAAACATCCAAAAATGACCATAAAAATATTATTCAATTACTTGTAGAATTAAAATCATTTACAAATTTAGCAAAGAATAAGAGTCCAACTGCACACTTAGAAAAACTCTTTTAATTTTAAAACAAACACTTTCCAAAAGCCAGATGGAATAGGAAGGTCTTCACATACCAGCAAAAGAGGAACAAAGGAGGAGGTGGCCTAGTTGCCATAAGAGTTTTTTTCCAGTATCTAGGAGAAGTCACAGGGCCCTGCCTTACATTTTCACTAAACCTACCTATGAGAAATGTGAGATCAAGCACATCTTCCATTAAGGTCTTAGAACTTGCATAAGCTCATACAGCTGGGAAACTCACCAGCAGGACATGAGTACAACTACATCCTCCTCCTTGCATTTCCCAGCATCTGATGTACAGAGGCACATTGTTTATTGAAGCTGGAGCTGATACCTAATCAATTTGACAAGTAGCCATTGGCTGCCCGAATCTTTACAAATCCCCTTTCAAAGCCATCTCTGTTGGCAGCCAACCTTGGGACAAAGAAGTCGAATATGGAGAAGTATAATTGACCCTCCACATTTGTGGCTTTTACTGTTGTGAATTTGATTTTTCACAGATTTGATTAATACATTCCCTCTAGGTCCTCCATCACGACTCTGCCAAACATTGACCATAGAGGGCCTAGAGATTCCTAGAGAAAACACTTGTATAGACATTTGTAGGTCATCCAGCACAATTGTATGGTCAGCTTCTCACAGATGTTGACCATCAAGTTGTGCCAGAGGGCCTACAGATTCCTAGAGAGGTGTTCTCAGGTAAAATCAATAGCCCTTTTTATCTGTGCTTCTTCCACAAATGGTCCTAACCCCAGTGAATGTGGAGGGACCACTGTATTAGCTTTTCTTTGTCCTCACTCTCCCACCAATAACGGATAGATGACTTGTGGAATCTGTCATTATGAACATACAAAGAGTATGCTAGGTGGGAGCAGGTGAATCTGCTCCAGGGTATAGATAGCTTCCAATTAGCTATCCACAGTGCTGAACCTATTGTGGTGATAGAGCTGTGCACCTTGGACCTTTATTGCCTGGATTAAAACTTGGAGTCATCTTACTGTCCCACTGACATGGCAGCAACTAATCACACTGACTCAGCCTCTGTGTAACACTGGCGGGTTACAGACGGGCAAAAAGGGATGTACTCATGACGTCATGAAGGTAGAGCCTTCAGACGGGCTTTACCTGAATGCCGCCATGAACACGCCCCCCCGCACACCCCAAGCGGGAAGAAGCGGCATTAAAAAGGTGCTGCTTTTTTCTGCTTCTTTTTGATTTGATACGTACCTGTGCAGCTCCGTCTGTAAGCTGCTGCACCGATACGTCAGAATTGCTACGCCGCAAATATAAGTTGCCGGTTTAAAAGCTCCGTGTCAGCTGTGTCGCATAATGGGTCGGGTTCCCGGGACATGCGTGGTTTGCAGTCAAGCTTTAATTGCAACGTCCGCTGCTATGGAGCTGTGGAAGCTGAGGCACAGCTGCGGCGCATTTTAAGTCTCGTAACCCTAACCCTAGAGCCACTTGTGCGCATGCGTTGCTAGAACCGCGGGAAGTTGTAAGTTTTGCCGGCGGATGTTTTGGTTGTAGAAAGTGAAAAGGGAAAGTTTGGAATTTAAAGTGACCCCCTACACACATTCCTGCGCCATTTTCACCTGGGAACGGGCACAGTTCGGCTGCTCCTGGCACAGCTGTGTGGCGGCTCCCCTTTGCCACCAGGCAGGATGGCTCAGCCATCCACCAGCACCCCGAAAAAAAGGCAAGGGGACTTCTTGGTCTCATACTGAGACGGCTGACCTCATAGCTATATGGTCCCAGAAACTGGAGTAACTGCAGAAACTGGAGCAGTCCTACCTGAATGCTGACACATATCAAGAAGGGGAAGAAGCCATGAGAGCTGCTGCACCGGTACACCAGAATTGCTACGCCGCTACTTTAAGTTGCCCATTTAAAAGCTCCGTGTCTGCTGCGTCGCATAGTGAGTTGGGGTCTTGGAACATGCGCAGTTTGCAGTCAGGCTTTAATTGCAACGTCCGCTGCCATGCAGCTGTGGAAGCTGAGGCACAGCTGCGGCGCATTTTAAGCCTCGTAACCCTAACCCTAACCCTAACCCTAACCCTAACCCTAGAGCAACATGTACGCATGCGCTGCTTGGAAAGTTTGGACTTTAAAGTGCACCCCTACACACATTCCTGTGCCATTTTCACCTAACAATAAAAAAACGCTAAAACTGTAAATATTGACATATGTACAAAGGAGGTGAGGGGAGATGGCAGGGGGACAGCGGTGGCAGCGGAGACAGCTGTGGCTGTGCATTGCAGATTCAGCAGGAGCGCGGGGACCAAAGGAGAGGAGGCATCCATGATGCTGGTGACATTGGCAACGTGCAAGTGGACAAGGATGCCAACACCAGCTGATCACCAGCTGGCAGGAGACCACCATTGTTTTTGGGCAGAGCGGGGGGGGGGGAAGTTTAAAGGGGCTTGGGCACTTTAAATGCGCACATAGGCTTTCTGCCGCCGCTGCTTAGCGCTGCGCAGCTGCGCATCCGCCAGCCAGAAGGAAAAAAAAAAACTACTACGACCCCCCCGCCCTTTTACAAGGAGCTGTATGCTTTCATTAAAAGTGATGGAAGCATCAGGCCCAACAGACTAGCCACCAGTGGGGAGCGTGTCAGGGTCCCGGCGGGCCAACCAGCCAGAGCAGAGCCTATGTTGGTGGAGGAGGAGGAGGAGGAGGAGACCCCGGAGCTTGAATGTGCCCAAGACCTTTTGATGCCCTCTAAACTTGCCCCCAAAGGCAAAGGGCAACTAGAGGGGGCCTGGGATCAAGGGGCAGGGAGCACTGACAAGGCACTAGGTCCCACGATGTCCCATAAAGACATCATTTCGCCTCCCAGGGCATGTGTTCCCTCCCAGCCCTATCTACTCTATTCTACCCTTCCTGTTCTCTCCTCCCACCATGCCTGGCTCACTGGTCCCCAAACCAGCAATGTCCAAACTCTGTCCTCCCAGGCGTGAGGAAGCTGCCTCTCTTTTTGCAGCGTCCTCCGAGGCGGCGGTTTGGAAACTCCGGGTCCGAAACGGACCCAGGTGAGGCGTCTTCACTGCCCCCCCGTGTGGAAGCTCCAACACCTGAAGCACGCCCCCGGGGCGGGCCGTCTGGAGGCTCCGCATTCAGCTAAATACACCTCCAAGACGTCCTCCCCTGCCCGTCTGTAACCCGCCACTGTCTCCCATTTTCCGATTCATAAATTCGTTGAATCAAAGAGTTGGAAGAGACCCCAATGGATATCCAGTCTAACCCCATTTGGCCATGCAGGAAGACACAGTCTTCCTTCCGCTCCATGCTAATGGAGCAGGGATGAGTGATGCTTCAATAAGATTTAGAGTGGGATCAGTTGATATAGGATTCTGGTCATCATCATCATCATCATCACTATTTTCATATTGCAGCAAATTAATTTATAACCTACCCTTTCCCTAATAATGGGATTCAAGGTGGCTTGCAAATTATTAAATCCAGCACACAGATTAGAAACATAGAAAAACTTCAGTATATGTGTTTATGTGTGCGTGTTATTTAAAGACAAACAACCTCTATAATTGGTTTGTAATACAATAACGTTAGTTGCAGAGAGCAAACATATAGACAAATTTGAAGAAGCATTGCATAGTAAAATATAACAGTCAGTAAGAATCTAGGAAGTCAAAATGTATTATCTTGTTATAAGGATGCTGATCCGATACGAGTGTATGTTGCAAATAAGCAGGTTTTTTTCTTTGTCTTTTTTCTTTGTTTCCTGGTTTTTTCCAGTATGATTTTATGAATGTGAAATATATATATATATATATATATATATATATATATATATATATATAGATATCTTATAAAAAAAGAAAAAGAAAAAATCCATAGAATTAAAACTATTGAGAAATGCATTAAAAGACCGTACAAAAAGTAAAAGAGCACAACACCCCATTAAAAGCCCATCACAATCAGCTTCGAAAAGTCTGATGGAATGGGATGTTTTTACTTGCTGGCAGAAGGATTAATGAGGGAGACATTATAGCCTTCCTTGAGAGAGCATTCCAAAGTCTGGGAGCAGCCACAAAGAAAGCCCCCTTGAAGAATGCTCCTGAAGGACACAGAGCTGAAACAGGCTCATATAGGGAGACATGGTCCTTCAAAAGCATCTTGGTCACAGTCTCCTAATGTAATTTTCCCAAGCTCTTGTCAGGTCTCACATACACCAACCTTCCCCCCTTGAGTCCTGTTAGAAGAGAGGAAAGTTGGTGTACATGAGGCTTGTCCAGATATTGGAAAAATTACATTAGAAGACTATGGCCAAGATGCTATTGAAGGACCATCTCTCTGTGTCATAATTTGCAGAGAACACGAGTCCCTCTCTGACAAGCATTGGGGATGCTTTGATTGAGAGTTCCTGCATGGCAGGGGTTGGACTGGATGGCCCTTGTGATCTCTTCCAACTCTATGATTCTATGATTCTATGAAGCATCCTTTAGGACTCCAGAGATGGTGAGGCAAGACAGATAGGAGAGTTTCCACTACCATGCTAACTGGGCACACACAAACACATACACAAGTCTGATGATGATGATGATGATGATGATGATGATGATAATAATAGTATTTATATCCAACCTCTCTATCAAAGATAATTGAGGTGGGTGACAAGGTTCAATCCCTGCTATTCTTGTGTAAGGGTCCTGATCTGGACCAGTAATGCCCCTTGCTTACTTATGAAGAACTTGGGAACTTACTCTATCTGTCTATTTCTGAGTGTATCTACACTGTAGAAATAATACAGTTTGACACCACTTTAATTGCCATGGCTCCATCCTACAGAATCCTGGAATTTGTAGCTTTGTGAAGCACCAAATTCCAGGACTCCATAGGATGGAGCTACAGCACTTAAAGTAGTGTCAAACTGTGTTATTTGTTCAGTGTAGATTCTCTCCTTCCTTCCTTCCTTCCTTCCTTCCTTCCTTCCTTCCTTCCTTCCTTCCTGTCTTCTGGATTCGCCTGTCTAATAATAGAGCCATGTGATGTTTTTCCTTCAGTGCTAATATTTGTGAGGAAGAGGCACTCACTCTAACGATCTGTAACCAGTTCTAATGGTCTAATTCATTGACGCAGTTTTTAAAACCATCATTATTTGAGAAATCTAACAAGTTAGGGGAAATTACTAGAGAAAGCCAGCAACCAATAACTTAACAAATTGATTAACTAGTTGTTTCCAAAGTTCTTGTTTCTCAGGCTGGGTACAGCTGGATGGAAGCAGAAATCAGTTCTTGGTTAAATTTATAGCGTGCTTGTCTTCCATGAAGGGGGTTTGAAATGGCTTATAATTACATAGCTCAATAAAATATTATATAAAATAAAATAAAATATCAAAATACAATAAATTTAAATTACAATTTAAAAACATGTCAGGAAGAGAATGATATTGCACCAGTTCAGGCCACTGCCACACTGCAGAATTAATGCAGTTAATGACTCCAATCTATGGAATCCTGGGATTTGTAGTTTTTTGTGGCACCAGAACCCTCTGACATCTCACAAAAGTGCAAATCCCAGAATTCCATAGCAATGAGCTATGACAGTTAAAGTGGTGTCACGCTGCATTAATTCTGCAGTGAAGATGCCGCCCAAGTTCACATCCTTTTCTCTTGCCAGTGCAGTCAGTTCTCAAAAGCCTACTTGATTAAAACAGTCTTTGTTGACAGAAAAGCATTAAGGAGGGAGATAACTTAGCATCCTTGGGCTGGGAGTTCCATAGCCTGGGAGAAGCCACCAAGCAAGTCCTGGCCTGTGAATAAAGCCTTGAGCATCTTTAAATTATTTATCTGACTAGAGTGATGGGCAACATTTTTTCATCCCTCTACAGAACAAGCCTGTTCTCTGTTGTTCCATAACAACTTCTGTTCTCAATCGTCTCCAGAAAAACCCAGAACACCTCCAGAACAACCAGAGGTAGAACACTTGTTTTCTTCAAATGTCATGAGCCATTCCTAGAAAACACTGAATCCTGGAAGTTCTTGGCCAGTGTTGGATTTAACCTAGCATGTTCTCCAAGCTTCATATGCAAAATTGCACTGTTTTTTTTAAAATTCATGATGAGGGGACTAGTAGGGTGGGGTTTTCGGGAGCTTAAAAGTGGGCTCCAGGGGCCATAGGTAGCCAATGGTCTGCATTTTGCCCACCTTGTTGTAAGACTTTCTTTATATGGGTATAAACATAGCTGCTCCTCAGTTTACCATCTCTGCTGATATGGAGTCCTTGTACACTTACAGATGTAGGTTCCTTCCACACGACATAATTATAGTACTATGATTCCACTTTGGTTGCCATATATTGGAAACCTCTTAGTTCAGAAATCCAGGTTACAGTAGCGAAAACACACACAAAAAAATCTTTATTCAGAAATGGTAGATGTTCGTCACAGATGACTGTTGTCAGAATTAACCAACAAGCATTGGCCAAGCATACTTAAAACACACTCCATTTCAAATCTTGTGTGTGTTGATTACCTTCAAATTATTTCAGACTAATGGTGAATCAGTTTGCCATTGCCTTCTCCTGAGGCTGAGAGAGTGTGACTTTCCAAGGTCACCCAGTGGGTTTTATGGCCAAGCTGGGAATTGGCCTATGGTGACAAACCTGTCACAGGTTTTTCTTGGCAAATTTCTTTAGTGGGGGCTTTCCATGGCCATCCTCTGAAGCTGAGAGAGTGTGGTTTGCCCAGGGTCATTCAGTGGTTTTCATGGCTGAGTGGGAATTCGAACCCTGGCTTCCCAGAGTCTAATGCTCTAATGTTCAAACCACTTTGCCACACTGGCACTACTATTTTACTAGGCCACTATGTTTACTTGAGCATCCATGGATTTTGGAATCTACAAGGGCCCTGGAACCAAACCCTAGCAAGGGCCCACAGACTTTGGTCTTCCAGGTGTTTTGGACTTCAGCTCACAGAAGCCATAGTCAGTTGGGCCAGCAATGGGGAAGTCTGGCTGAAGTCCAAAACATCTAGAGGACCAAAGTTTGGGGAACCAATGATCTAATATATTATATACAAACAAAGAACAACTATACCTGTTTAACCCATCACTCCAAACCATGTCAGGTAAGCTGGAAGACTCTGCTCCTGGTACCATGGCTGCTTCCTATAGAATCTGGGATTTGTAGTTTGGGGAGGCACTAGTGCTCCCTGACTGAAAAATTCTACATACCCCTCCCTAAACTGCAAATCTCAGGATTCCATACAATGAAGCCATGGCATTTAAAGCGGGAATCGTAGCACTATTATTGTAAGGTGTAAAAGGACCCATGCTTCTCATATATACTGGTGAAATAATTTGGTTTGACCCCACTTAAACTGCCTTGGCTCAAGGCTATGGAATTCAGGTGCTGCAACAAATTACAATACCCAGAATTCTATAGCCTTGATCAATGGCAGTTAAAGTAGGGTGAACTGAACTATTTTTTTACTGTGCCAGCTAAAAAAGAGTTGCAATGCAAGAGATGCTTGGTCTGAAGCCGATAACTGGGGACAAGGAGAGAGATTTGGTAATATGAAATAAAACCGAAAAAGGAGGAGTCCATATTACATGCAACTGGTGAGACAGGTCAAGGGGCAAAATCATACCTTCTTTCTCTGTCTCCCCCTCGTCCTCGCTTTTCTTATTCCCTTTTGTGTATTAAACATCATTTTAATATTCCAGAGACAATGTTTTACAATTAATCTAAATGTAAGAGACTGAAAATGCTGGAAATGTTAGTGCAAGATAAAGAGGTGGAAGGGAGCAGCGGTGTGGTCTAGGGATGAACATGTGGTATCACCTTGGAGTCCATTATAGGCTGAGTTCGTTTGGAAAAGGAAAAGTCGATGACCAAACAAGCCTTCCCCACTTTGGAAAAGTGAAAAACCTTTAACTCGTCACGGCTGTAATGTTAATACGGGAGGAAAGTGCTTTCCAACGATTACATTTTGTTTGCAGACATATATATTGAATTCAGGAGGGGCCATCGAAGGCCCCGAGAGATGGCAACTAAAGAGCTGAGCCATAAACTAGAATGATAACATCCTTATTATAAGATGCAAATGAAAGGGGCGGGCGGGTGGGTGCAATTCACTTCAAAAAAGCATTAGGAGTATTTAATTTTTCTTAGGGGAATAACGCTCAAGTGGGTCTGGGTAGGATTTTTTGGAGAGTGCGTGAGTGTGCCATGTACAGTCTGCAGGCAGCCATGTGTTTTTTCTGGAAATAGACGCAAATGGCTGTGGAGTCGCTCTGCTAAACCTCTGACTCTGAAGCCTCTATTTTTCTACTCACTGATGTCAACTCTAGCTTTGACTCCAACACTTTCATAAATGGCAAATGTATATTAATTACTACTAACAAATTTCTTCTTGTTGTTATTGTGTGCCTTCATGTTGTTTCTGACTTATGGCAGCCCTAAGGCGAACCTATTTTGGGGTTTTCTTGGTGGGGTTTGTTCAAAGGGGTTTTTGTCATGGCCTTCCTCTGAGGCTGAGAGAGTATGACTTGCCCAAGGTCACCCAATGGGTTTACACAGCTGAACCAGGATTTGAACCCTGGTCTCCAGAGTCATAGTTCAGTGCGCAAACCATTATACTACTCTGACAAAATGGGAGCAAAAGGCATTTCATTACTATCATATGAATCATCAGGCTATTTAGACTGAAAGATTGGACTTCTGTATCAGGTACAGTACTTGGTTAACTAAGGCCCTGTACAGACCGGCCTCCACATGACACATGTCCCGGCTCTGCCCCCAGGGCGCCACGATGCCATGCTCTGCTTCACACAGTACGCAGTGTCATGGTGCTCCTCCTCCTCTTCCAAAAAAACACAAAAAACACTGAAAAGCCACACTGCTGCAGCTATGGCACCCTTTCCAGATTGCAAAAAGGAACCGCCAGATTGGGGCCACGGTGTGCAGTTGCCAAGGATGCAGCTGCACTACAGAAATACTGTAATGCACTTGGACACCACTTTAAGTGTCATGGCTCAGTTATGGAATCCTGAGATTTGTGGCTTGTAGTTGCACCAGAGCTCTCTGACAGAGAAGGCTAAACATTTCAGAAAACTACAAATGCCAGAGTTCCACCGCATTGAACCATTGCAGCTCCACTGCATTGAACCACTGCAGAAATAATGCAGAGCCCAACTGCTTTATTTCTGCAGTGTGGCTGCAGCTCATGTCTATGAAAGCTAATTCTACAACTTTTTTCACCCACTTAGTTTTTAAGGTAGTACAAGATCCCTTTGCATACGGATAATCCAGAGTAAGATGCTTAAGGCTGCATCTGCACTGCAGAAATAACAGTTTTACACCAGTTTAACTGCCGTGACTCGATGCTATGGAATTTTGGGATATTAGTTTTGTTTCCATATGAAGAAGTTACAGCTTTCTCTGCTAGAGATCTCTAAAGCCACAATAAACTACAAATCCCAAGCCTTTATAACATTGAGCCATAAAAATTAAAGTGGTGTCAAATTGCATTATTTCTTCAATGCAGATTATGCCTAAGTCTCTGAATTCTACTGTCATGAATACAGAACAGTTACCTTGACTGGCTGATCTGTAACTGTTTTGTCTAATATTCTGGGTCATGTCTGCATCGGGGGATCTGTTTGTTCCTCTTTAAAAGCTCCTTTTCTGTGGCCAGACTAGAGTAGGCATGCTCATGCACATTCCTTTTTTGCACATTTGTGGTCTTGGTGCAATATTAATAATAATAATAATAATAATAATAATATGTTTTATTTATATACCACTATTCCAAAGATCATAGCGGTGAACAGCAAGTAAGCTAATTAGCAAGTAAGCTAATTTGCCCCCAACAGTCTGGGTACTCATTTTAGGGACCTCGGAAGGATGCAAGCCTGAGTCGAGCTTGGGCCCTTTTGGTGGTCTTGAACTCGCAACCTTGTGGTTTTGAGTGAATGGCTGCAGTACAGGCATTTAACCACTGCGCCACCAGGGCTCCATTAGGATGATTATGATCAAGATAATCGTTATTATTTTCATGTATATCCCAACTTTCTTCCAATAATGGCACATAAGATAGTTTACAACATATTTAACAATAATATGGATTAAAATGATGCAAAAATATCAATAATGGTATAAATATAAGCCTTTTAAAAAGTTAATTAAACAATTTATGAAGTTAAAACATTACAAGACTATATTTGTTGTTGTTCTGTGCTTTCATGTTATTTCTAACTTATGGCAACGCTAAAACAAACCTATCATAGGGTTTTCTTGGCAAGAGTTGTTCAGAGGGGGGGAATTGCCTTTGCCTCCTCTATCAGGCTGAGAGAGTGTGACTTGCCCAAGGTCACCCAGTGGGTCTGCATGGCTGAGCAGGAGTTCGTACCCTGGTTTCCAGCTTCACAGTCCAGTGATAAAACCACTACACTACACTGGCTCAAAATAATACACACACACACACACACACACACACACGCACACAATTTCAAAAACAGCACAGCACAACATGAAATACCCTTCTCAAACTATTTCTGAAAACCTGATGACCTAAGGATGTTTTAATCCGCCGGCAGAAGGAGAGCAAGGAGGGATCCTTCTAGGGAGCATGTTCAAAACTCTGGGAGCAACCACCTCTTCTTTCTTCCCATCAAAAAATAGTAGGACAGAGAGAAGGGCCTCTTCAGAAGATCTTAGCATTGTAATAGGCTTAGAAGAGGAGATGTGGTCTTTTAAATAGCCTGGACTTTAGCCAGCATGGTGTAGTAGTTTGAGCATTGGACTGTGATTCTGGAAAACAGGGTTCAAATCCCACTGGGTGACCTTGGGTAAGTCACACTCCCTCAGCCTGAGAGGATGGCAATGACAAACCTTCTCAGAAGAAACTTGCCAAGAAAACTTCATGATAGGTTTGCCTTAGGGCCACTGTAAGCCAGAAATGACTTGAAGACACACAACAAAAACAACAAGTCATATCAGGATCATAACCATGACTTTGAATTATGTCTGAAAACAGACTGGCAACATAATGTATTTACTTTCAAGGGGTTGTGTGTGAATTTAAAAGTGCTGCCACCCACCTGCCAAACACATCAGCTGGAAACCTGTGGGTGCCGTACACATGAGTAGACCCCAATACAGAAGCAACCTGACATTTGTATCTGATGTTCACCATCACTGCAGAAATAATGCAGCTTGACTATCCTTTATTTGCCATGGCTCAGTGCTATGGAATTCTGAGATTTGTAGTTGGTTGTGGTAGCAGAACTCTCTGACAGAGAAGGCTAAATATCTCACCAAACTACACAATCCCAGAATTTCATAGCATTGAGCCATGGCAGTTAAAATGGAGTCAAACTGTATTATTATTTCTGTAGTGCAGATGTACCTCCACAAGGCGGGAGAGACTTGCACCTGCTCTAGATACTTGGAATCTTGTCCACTGGCCTGGCTAGGGTTGATGGGAGTTGTAGTGCAGAATGTGTGGTGTGTGGTGGTGGAGGCTATGCTGAAGAGTCTTCTAAATGACAGCATTTAGTAATATAGGAACATACGCAGCTGCCTTGTATGGAGGCTATTGGCCCATCTATATCTTTACTACCAACTCTGAAGGGCATCAATGGCTCTTTAAACTTTGCACTACAACTCAGAGTAAATTCACAACCCCTATCAACATGGTAATCCAGGGTTACTAGCCAGATTCCTTCCCAGCACTACTTGGAAACATAGTATAATGTTGGAAGAGGCCACAAGGGCCATCCAGTCCAACCCCCTGCCATGCAAGAACTCACAAGCAAAGCATTACCAACAGATGGGCATCCAGACTCTGTTTAAAAACCTTCAAAAAGGAGACTCCACCTCACTCCGAGGCACCATATTCTCATCTCAAACAACTCTTGCCCTCAGAAAGATCTTAATGTTGAGATGGAATCCCTTTTCCTGTACTTTGAATCCATTGCTCCAAGTGCTAATCTCTGGAGCAGCAGAAAACAAACTTGCTCCACTTTCAATGTGATATCCTTTCAAATATTTCATAGAATCATAGAATCATAGAGTTGGAAGAGACCACAAGGGCCATCCAGTCCAATCCCCTGCCACCAAGAACTCTCAATTAAAGCATTCACAACAGATGGCCATCCAGCCTCTGTTTAAAGACTTTCAAAGAAGGAGATTCCACCACACTCCAAGGAAGGAGTGTGTTCCACTGTCGAACAGCTCTCACTGTTAAGGTGGAATCTCTTTTCCTGGAGCTTGCATTCATTATTCCGTGTTCAAGTCTCTGGAACAGCAGAAAACAAGCTTGGTCCATCCTCAGTGTGACGCCCCTTCAAATACTTAAACAGGGCTATCATATCACCTCTTAACCATCTCTTCTCCAGGCTTAACATATCCAGAAGTCTTTCTTCATAGGGCATGGTTTCCAGACTCTTCACCATTTTGGTCACCATCCTCTGGACACACTCCAGCTTGTCAACATCATTTTTGAATTGTGGTGCCCAGAACTGGACACAATATTCCAGGTGAGGCCTGACCAAAGCAGAATAGAGTGGCACTATTACTTCCCCTGATCTAGACACTATACTCCTAGTGATGCAGGCTGGAATCACATTTGCTTTTTTAGTTGCTGCATCGCACTGTTGGCTCATGTTTAACTTGTGCTCTACTAAGACTCCTAGATCCCTTTCGCATGTACTGTTGTCAAGCCAGGTGCCCTGCCTAGTTTCTGGAATCAAACAAGATGGAGAGGGGGATGTTCTGAATATTATTAAGCCTCGGAAATACTATCCAAAAAGGCAGCTACCTGGAATACCTATTGGCCTCAGCTGGCTGTGTGGAAATCTTGGAAAAATTATTAATTTGGACTCCAGTTCCCAGAATCCCCAGCCAGCACAGGTTCTGCCACTGTTTCTGGAATATGCTCCAGAACATCACAAGTCAGAAAGGAAATAGGATAGAGCCTTTTTTGCAGTTTATCTAAGAGCCCCAGGAGTTATCAGTGCCATCCAGTAGTGGAGAATGAAAATACACTGGGAAAGAAGGCCAGCAAAATCGGAGGTTATTGCAGCTGGCCACCGTTGTGCAGTCTCAACGTCTTTTTTTCTTTAACAGGAACTATTCTAGGACAACATAATCCTGTCCCTTGCCTTTGACCTTGCTGTTTGCCAAATACTGAAGGCCAAAGTCTGAAAGGGAAGGAATGCAAGGTGTAAAGAGTGGAGATAAAACCAGAGAGAGGGATTAAGTGTTTGGTCTACTCTTCAGCCAGCTTTAGAGTTAAAAGGTCAAGAATTGTTCTGAAAAAGCAAAGGGGAGAGGAGGGTGGTGGTGGGGAAATTACTCCTTGGTCCACATATTTCAGGACAAAAGGTGGCATTCAAATTGCTGTCTGCCTCTGAGAGCTGGGAACTCAAATTTCCTCTCCAAATTCTTCTTTTAAAAAGGGATAGGAGAAAGAGAGGGAGGGAGAGAAAGAAAGTAAGTAATGGAAAGGGGGAAAAAACCGGCTAGGGGCTAAGGGCTTGAACTTAACCCAGCGGTTCACTGGCAGACAGGCCTAAACTTTCAAAATTGCTGGAATGTATGCTCACCTCTTGCTGTTTCTCAGAATGCAACTGCAATGTCCAGAACATCTTCAAGGGAAGTCCCATGTGGGGAGCACTGCAGCAGTCTAGTCACCGGTGGTTAGCAGCTCCCAAACTAATAATAATAATAATAATAATAATAATAATAATAATAATAATAATAATAATAATAATAATTTTTATTTCCTGCCTCTCCCTGCAGATCAAGGCGGGATTACAGCAATATAACAATTCCATATAAAATACAATAATTAAAACAATGACCTTACTATTAATTCACTAAAATAACAGATCATCAACTAACATTCGCACTAACATTCATACAATCAGATCAGAAGCGAAGTATTTAAGATCTCTTATAAAAGATCAGGCGGGTAGACCTGTCGGAAGAAATCCGTCTTTAGTGCCTTCTTGAAAGCATCTGAGGTGGTGATAAAACGTATCTCCTCCAGCAAGCTGTTCCACAATCTGGGGGCCGCGGCGGTGAATGTTCTGTAAGAAGCTGTTGTTAGCCTGATTTTTGAGTAATCCAATAGGTTCTTTCAAGATGTTCTGAGAGTGTGGGGCGGATTGTGCAGGGAGAGGTGTTCCCTCAAGTAACTTGTGCCCAAGCCATGAAGGGCTTTAAAGGTAATAACCAACACTTTGTATTGTGCCTGGAAGCTAATCGGCAACCAATGAAGGGATTTTTACACTTGTGTTATGTGGTCTGATCTAGGTGTTCCCGTGACTAGTCTGGCTGCCGCGTTTTGAACCAATTGAAGCTTCCGAACTTGTTACAAAGGTAGACTCATGTAGAGAGCATTACAGAAATCTAAACGAGAGATTACCAGTGCATGTACCACTGCTTCAAGGTCCTTTTGGTCGAGATAGGGGCGCAGTTGGCGTATCAACTGAAGCTGGTACCAAGCACTCCTGACCATCACATCTACTTGAGATGACAACTCTGGCAATGGATCCAGAAGTACCCCCAAACTGCGAACTTTGTCCTTTGGGGAAGTGTGACCCCATTGATAAATCTCCGTCCCTGGACTTGGGTTACCTATTGCAAGTACCTACTCAAGTTTTCTCTGGATTCAACTTGAGTTTGTTTTCCCTCATCCAGCCCATTACCGACTTGAGGCAGGCATCCAGAGGAGAGATGCCATCCTTAGTCACTGCAGCAGTTGGAGACATAGAGAAATAGATTTGGGTGTCATCAGCGTACTGATAACACTGCACCCCATGTCTCTGGATGATCTCTCCCAGCAGCTTTGTGTAAATGTTAAATAGCATGGGGGACAGAATAGCGCCCTAAGGGACGCTAGATGTCAACTGTCTCTTAGAAGAGCAGCTGTCCCCCAGCATCACCATCTGGAATCTGCCCGAAAGGTAGGACTGGAGCCACTGGAGCACAGTGCCCGCAATACCTAATTCCCTCAGGCGTTCCAGAAGGATACCATGGTCTATAGTATCGAAAGCTGCTGAGATGTCCAAGAGCAATAACAGGGTCACACTTCCCCTGTCGATGCCCAGATGGAAATAATCGACTAAGGCGACCATGGCAGTCTCAACTCCGTATCCTGCCCTGAAGCAGGTTTGAAATGGGTCCAGATAATCAGCTTCATCCAAGACAGCCTGGGGCTGGAGGGCAACTGACCTCTCGATCACTTTGCCCAAACTAGTAGGGCTGCTGAATTCACTCTGAGTTATAGTCCAGACTTTAAAGGAGCTACACAAGGTCAAAGGGACCTTGAAACGGTGGTACATGCTCTGGTAATCTCTCGCTTAGATTTCTGTAATGCGCTCTACATGGGGCAACCCTTGTACCAAGCCTGGAAGCTTCAGCTAGTACAAATCATGGCAGTCAGATTGGTCACTGGTGTTTCCAGGTTTGACCATATAACACCTATTCTGAAAGATCTGCACTGGCTGCCTATTCACTTCCGAGCACAATACAAGGTGTTAGTTATTACCTATAAAGCCCTACATGGCTTGGGCCCAACTTACTTGAGGGACCACATCTCCCCATATAATCCGCCCCACACACTCAGGACGTCCGGGAAGAACTTGTTGGAAATCCCACTTTCTAAATATGTTACTACATCCCAGATGGCCTTCTCAGTAGCGGCCCCACAAATCTGGAACAGTCTTCCCAAGGAGCTCCGCCATATCACCCCCCTGGAAACATTTAAAAAGAGGCTTAAAACCTTCCTCTTCTGTCAAGCCTTCCCCTCTGGAAAATGAAGTTGTGTATTTTGATCCCATCGACTCTCTGCCTCACCCTATTGAATGACTGTTTTAGATTTGTATAGTGTATATTGTGTTACTGGTTTTTATATATTTTTATGATGTGTTTGTAACTGGTTTTAATTCTGTGTAAACCGCTTTGATCTTTTGAAAAGCGGTATATAAATAAAATTTATTATTATCATTATTATTATTATTATTATTATTATTATTATTAAATCCTGTCCCGCTAATAGTTTCACCACCTTGGATATCTCTAAATTTTGAACTAAACCCCAGAGTGGATTCAATGACTGGTGACCATGGATTACCATCAGACCATGGATTACTGCCACTAAATTATCCTGGAAGGTCCACTGTGTCCAGAATGACCACCGTTGGTGGAAACCACCATAGACCTACCACCAAGGGCTGTCCTCCACTGATAATTTTGAATGGAGGAGTACAGTAGGCCCTCCACATTCGCTAGGGTTTGGGTCAAAGGTGTTTTTAACCTAAAAATAAACACCTCTCTAGGAATCTTTAAGTCCTCCATCTTAACTTTATGGCCATCATCTGGCAGAAGCTGGCCATAGAATTGTATTAGAGGACCAACAAATGCCCAGAGAAGTATTTTCTCTAGAAATCACTAGGTGTTCCACTGTGACTTCATGGTCAACTTCTGGCAAAGTCTCACTGGAGGACCTGGAGATTGCTAGAGAAAACACATCCATGTATAATCAAATCCACAAAAGTTGAAACCGTAAATGTGGAGCGCCGACTATATTCCCAAACTAAGCACCTGTTTTATCAAGGGGAGTGATTCTGAACCTATCAAGGAAGGGTCATCTTCCTGATTCCCAGATCAAGATGACCTCTTACCATACAGTGTGTGTGGGGGGGGTAATGTTGCCAGATCTCAGGGCTTCTCCTGAATCTCCAATTTCCATGAATTATCTCCAGATTGGAGATGAGGGTACAAATCCTTTAGTTTTGGTGGTTTCAAGTCCGGCTGCATGCAGATCTCCAGCCCATCTAGTAGAACAGCAGCATGCTAAAATGTGCAAGGCTGAAATGATTTATTTTTGCAAATTGCAAGACTACACTCTAGAAATAATGCAGTTTGACACCACTTTAACTGCCATGGCTCCATCCTACAAAATCCTGGGGTTTGTAGTTTGGTGAGGCACCAGCCCTCTTTGACAGAGAAAGCTAAAGACCTTGTCAAACTACAAAGCCCAGGATTTCATAGAATGGAGCTACAGCACTTAAGGTTGTGTCAAATTGCATTATTTCTATAGTACAGATGCACCCTCTACAGTCTGTGTATTGACTTAGCTAACTCCCTCCTTTCCTCCCAGTTCTTGTGATGCTAGGGCTCACCCTCTGCTCTGCTTTGCTGCCATCTTCCAATTAGCAGTAAGCAGTCTAAATTAAATGTTATTTATCCTGCCTCAAAGAAACTGAGAAGGAATAACCCCTTCATTTAACCATGATCTGGCAACAGCCCCTTTAGATTTCTGACTTACTTTCCATACAGGAAAATATGCTATCTGTGTATGTGCCTGTGCTTAAGTGCATATGAGACCAATACGCAGTGAACTGTTCTGAAGAAACTTGCCAAGAAAACCCCATGATCAGTGTGTCCAGATGTCTTAACCGCAAAGGAGGACTAGGCACCGTAACAAGTAGAACGTTCAAGAAAATTGTAGGGCATTACAAAATAAAAGCTAAAAACAATAATACAATTTGCCCTACTTATCCATGGATTCTTTATCCGTGGATTCAAGCATCATGGCTTGAAAATACTTTACTAATGTATCGCTTTCAAAAAGCAAACCTGGATTTTGCTGTTTTATATAAGGGACACCATTTTACTACCCCACTGTATTTAATGGAACATGATCATCCATGGATTTTGGTATCCATGGGAGGTCCTGTAACCAAATCCCAGTGAATAACAAGGACCCATTGTATAAACATAAATTCATGTTTCTTACCCATGCTCAAAATGGAGGACATTTTGGAATTCTTCCTGGACAAGGTTGAAATGTAGGACATGTCCTGGAAAAGGAAGATGTCTGGTCACCCTGCCCATAATAGGTTCACCTTAAGGGTTGACATAAATCTGAAATGATTCGAAGGAACACAACAAGAACAAGGAACTTAATGCATGATGCTTAATGATATCATGATGGGCTGTTCCTAGATCTCAGGTACTGAGAAAACTGACATCATGGATTCCTCACTTCATGTCTTTCAGCTCGGCCAAAGATAACCATAGAGGAGAAATTACTTTAGTTGTTTTTGGTTTTAATGCAAGCTATTCTTTGAGCATTCGGCCTGCAGACAAAAATCTCCCAATGGACAAATGTTAAGGTTCAAGTTTTATTCTTTTAAAAATTCAGTTTATAGATGTTTCTTTTGAGCCGTACTTTTAATTTGTTCAGCTGGTGCTATATAGTGTCCATTGACTCTGACAAAAAAGGAAGAACATTTTTTTCTTTCAACAAAAAAAACAGTGAAGAAAATAAGTGAAACAAAGTAAGTCAATACACTCTATTTTTCCCCCCTGGTTTAGGAAGAGCCATAAATATCAGCTGTAACAGGGTTAGTGGACCAGCAAGGCTGCTCCAGGAGGTCAAAGGCTAATTAGGCCAGGAGTATTTATGATGGCAGGTCTACAGGCTCTCTGACAGTTATTTCTAAGAGAAGAGTTGTTCTGACTTAGGCACCAGACAAGTATCTTTTCCCGCATTTCTTGAGAACCTAAATATTTGGTATGCATGGAATTTGCTGCCCTGGAATGTAGTGATAGCAACCCATGTGGATGGCGGCTATGAAAGAACTGGACAAGACGGTAAAATGTAAAGACATAACTCTGAATATTAAAGTGAGAATCATCCAAGCCATCGTATTCCTGATCACCACGTATGGATTTGAGAGCTGGAAAGGTTAAAAAAGAAAGGCTAAGAGGAAGAACATCAATTAATCTGAAATGTAGTGCTGGAGAAGAGTGCTGAGAATACGGTGAACAGCCAAGAAGACAAACAAATGGGTTCTAGAACAGGTCAACCCATGATGACTAAATGGAGGCTTTTGTATTTTGGTCACATAATGAGGAAAAATGAATCATTAGAAAAGACAATGATGCTAGAAAAGGTGGAGGGCAGCAGAAAAAGAAGAAGGTGGATAGACTAAATCAGGGAAGACACAGTCCTAAGTCTGCAGGCCCTGAGCAAAGAAGCTGAGGACAGGAGGTCTTGGAGATGTTTCCTCCATAGAGTCACCATGAACTGAGGTCAACTAGAGGGAAGCTAACAACAACAACAAAGCTATCAGTGGTTACAATTGGTCATGGTGGCTAATTCCAGCTTCAGAGGCAGTCCAACCCTCTGTGGTGTGGTGGTTGAAACATTGGGCTAGGACTCTGAGAGACCAGGGTTTGGATCATCCACTTGGCCATAGAGACCCACTGGATGACCATGGACAAGTCACATGCAATCTCAACTTCAGTGGAAGGCAATAGCAAATTCCTTCTCAACAAAACCTATCAAGAAAACCCCATGATGACTTTGTCTTAGCTTTGCCATAAGTCAGAAACAGCATGAAGGCACTCAACAATAAAAATGTCTCTTTGTGTACCCATTGCTGGAGAACAGCAGGAGGATGCTGTTGCCCTCATGTCCTACTTGTGGGCTTCCACAGGCATCTCTATGACCATTGTGGCAAAAAGAATGTTTAATTAGGCACTTTGCCCAAAGGAAGCCCATGGAAGCCCACAAGTAAGACATGAGTTATGCCCATAAACAGATTGACAAGTCCAGCCAAGGGTAGAAGATGGGGAGGCAGAGCCATTGGTATGATCATGGTTTCCCCCTCCATGCATGCTTGGACACACCTTTCTTGACCATTGTCCTAAGAGGCTTTTGGATGTGACTCACTGCAGACTTCCTCTCACTTTGTACCATTGAATATAAAGCGGTGTTGCAGGTAGCAGAACTAGCCTGGCTGCTGGATTCGCTCAGCCTAGACTAGCAAGCCATCCCTCCTCCCTGCCAGGCATCCTTATCTGACACATATGTTTGCACCCATGACTGACACATTCACAGTTCTCGCAACAAGCCAAGAGTTCCATGTGTGAAAAGACCCAAGGAAACCTCTTTCTGTCTTTTTTTTTTTTAATTTAAGCTGTGGCACAGTGCTTACTGCAACAGGAAGGCCTTTGTGGTTTACTCAGTTTTCTCAGTTGTGAGTGGCGGGATGTAGGGAGGGAAGGCAGCCTTTGGCATCACAGCAAAGAAAGATTAACAGAAATCTTTTAACTTGAAAAAGAATAATTTCTCTCTCCTCCTGGGTTATCTTTCTTTTCTTTTCTTTTTTTTTTCTTTTTGCTTTCTACCATCGCAAACATACCTAACACTTGTAGTGGGCTGAGAAAACCAAACTGGAAATGGAGGAGTCCGAAACTGGGGTGCCGTGCAACCCTAGCCTGAAGAATCGAGTTGAAAATCCAGTCGGTGTACATTTGAGTTGTCTGCTGGGGGATGGGCTTGAGCTAGAACAGCTTTATAATGGTGTTTAGAAAGAAAGAGTCTGTGTTATGTCTAGGGGGGGAATGGCGTGTTTTGTGTTATGCTGACCCCGGCATTGTACAATTCCTCACTCTCCCCCCCAGTTCAAAACTGGTATGCAAACTTTGAGCGCCAGCTAGCTGACTGGAGTTTGTATCCCAGCCAAATCTACATTTCAGATTTGAAAAGAAGAACTGGGGAGGGAAAGGAGGGGGGCAAAGGTCAGTGTTCGCAGGTTTGAGATCATGTTTAATATCACATGACACCTTTGTCAAACACTGCTGTGTTTAAAAAAGAAAGGCAGAAGGAGAGGGAAGGAAGGAGAAAGGCTGTCTGGAACCTGATGCTCCTCTCCCCCTCTGTACACGCTGTTGGCGTTTAACCCCTTGGAATGGCTGCCTCTTGGCTCTTATGTGCTTTGCAATAGAGGTCAGGCTTAAAAATGCCCAGGAAGCACACTCAAAGGACACAGGACTGCAAGTCAATTGGTGCTTTTTAAACCCATGAGGGACATGAATTTGTGTAGTGCAACACTCTGCATTTTGATTGCATAGATCACAAAAAGCTATGGACCATCTTAAAGACATGGATGTGGAATATGTACTTAGGACAAGAGGCAACTGTTAGAATAGACTATGGAGAAACAGAATGGTTCCCAATTGGCAAAGGGGTCAGGCAATGCGGCATTTTATCACCCTATTTGTTCAACTTGTATGCAGAAAACATACGGACTGCAGGCCTAGACTCAGAAGTAGGAGGAGTAAAGATAAGAGGTAGGAACAGATATGCAGATGACACCATACTACTAGTAGGAAGCATCACAGCCTTAGAACAATTACTATGGAAGGTGAAAGAAGAAAATGCAAAAGCAAGCTTGCTGCTGAACATAAAGGAAACATAAATAATGACCATGGAGAATCTATATAAATTCAGCTTATAAAATGATTAAATCAAAATAAAGATCTCTCTTATTTTGGATCAAACATTGATCAGAACAGAGACTGCAGTCAAGAAAATCAGCAGAAGACTAGGAATGGGAAGGGCAGTGATGAAAGAAATAGACAAGATCCTAAAGAGTAAAGAAATAATGATGATAATAATAATAATAATAATAATAATAATAATAATAATACTGTTTATTTATAGCCCGCTTTTCTAGGGAGATCAAAGCGGGTTACAACAGGGGTACTAAACAATGTACAATTTACAACAGTATCTGCATTATACAACTGAGCACGAATGTTGGAATAATCCAAACCATTGTATCCACCATCACCATGTACAGATGTGAATGAGTGAATGAATTTATTACGGCACATGGCCAGCAGCAAAATATGGCAAACATACAAAACATGTAACATCAGGTGTGCTGCCATAGCACAAATATATCTACATTCTACTCTGAACGAAGATCTATATCTTCTATATATCCAAGTAGGAGGGGAGAATGCCTACAGTCCCATCCCCCATAGCATCACAAAATTCACACATTGATGTTTATCACACTATGCTCTTAAAGAGCTACTATTCCAGAGTGACTCCTCTAGCAGCCTCCTGTTGCATGCTGGGATTGGCAGTTTTAAGGAGCTGAACTTCTCTGCCTGAGAATTCTAAATACCCCTCCTTAAAACTGCCAATCCCAGCATGCAACAGGAGGCTGCTAGAGGAGTCACACTGGAATAGTACCTCTTTAAGAGCTCGTCTGATAAACACCATTATTATAAGACATTGGCATAATCAAGTATTGTAAAACATTGGCACAGTCAACAGTCGGATACCACATCCTCATTCCACAAAACCTTTTCAAGATTTAGGAAAAGAAAAAAAGTTAAAACATTGGCAAAAGTTATACAGTTATCAACAAACTTTTTCAATGCCATATATAAAATGGTATAAAGATAAAATATGTAAAAACAGCAAGATGATGGCTTGTTATGGCCAAACAATAAAGCTTTCTTACTTCATCATGTA
Organism: Sceloporus undulatus; assembly: GCF_019175285.1. Lineage (NCBI taxonomy): Eukaryota > Metazoa > Chordata > Lepidosauria > Squamata > Phrynosomatidae > Sceloporus > Sceloporus undulatus. The sequence continues at coordinate 11,137,044 of NC_056522.1, forward strand.
CAGATGTGAGAGCTAGACAGTGAAGAAAGCAGATTAAAAAGAAAACCAACTCATTTGAGATGTGGTGCTGGAGAAGAGTGCCCAGGATACTGTGGACAGCCAAAAAGACAAACAAATGGGTTCTTAGTTTTTTGTGGCTTTTTCAGGCTATGTGGCCATGTTCTAGAAGAGTTTCTTCCTGACGTTTCGCCAGCATCTGTGGCTGGCATCTTCAAAGAAATGAGTTCTTGATCAGATCAAGCCTGAACTCTCCCTGGAAGTCAAGATGATCAAATTGAGGCTGTCGTACTTTGGTCATATCATGAGAAAGAATGATTATTTTTTTAAAAAAAAAAACCCTCACTAATGATAGGGAAGGTAGAAGGCAGCAAAGAAAGAGGAAGACTGCATGCCAGATGGATAGATTCAATCAGGGAGGCTACAGGTCTGAATCTACAAGACTGAAGCAGAGCAATGTAGGATAGAGAGGCTTGGAGATGCCTCAAACACAGGGTCACTATGAGTCAAAGTTGACTCGAGAGCAGCTAACAACAACAACAATAGCAACAACAACAATACTATTCTGCATGTAGAGTGATGCATGAAGTTTACTGCATTACCCTTGTGTTGAATGGCAGTGTTGTGCAACTGAACCAAAAGACACTACACATGAACTGAACATGCATGTGGGTCTATGTGCCATGTCCATTATGCATCCGTAAGGAAGATTCAACTATGTGCACAATGCCATCCTATCCAAGATCCTATATTGCTTTTTCTTAGCATAACATAAATGATCTGCAGCAGAGTAAATAGCTAGCATGGTGTAGTGGTTTGACAATTGTACAAGGACTCTGGAGCCCAGGGTTTGAATCCCTACATAGCCATGGTAACCCACAGAGTCACCTTGGCAAGTCACACTCTCTCAGTCTCAGAGGAAGGCAAGGGAAAACCTCCTCTGAACAAACCATGGCAAGAAAACCCTGTGCTAAGGTTGTCTTTAGAGGCATTCACACTTATGTTGTTGTCCCACAGAGATCCGGATCTCTGTGGTGATGCAATCCTGGGGTGATGTTATCATTACATTTTACATCTCTGAATCTCCCAGAGGCTATTTAAACCTTCACACTGAACACTCACTGGAGACAAAATGGCATTACTGTTATTTCTGGTACCGCTGTCGTGTTATCCGGATCGATTCGGTAGCATACTCACACTATTTGCACGGTAAGGGACCTGGTGTCAAATGTACCGGGTTAAGTGGGTTTTTCCATGACCCTCCTGTAAAAGGCACTAGGTGAATTTGGGGCCAGTCTGAACGTTGTGCAAATAACCTGGTTTCACACTGCGTTATTTCTGTACTGTAAATGAAGCCTTAGGGTCACTGTAAGTCAGAAACAACTGGAAGCCATGCAATGACAGAGTTAGGTTTTGCAACACCTCTACTGAACATCAATACAGTGCAATCTATGTGGATCAATGGTCAGTGTGCATGGCTGACAACCCATTGTGTAATTGCTATGTACAATGTATAGAAAGGCAATGCACAAATGTAAGGTACATGCACACCTTACTTTGTGTACTTCAGTGTGCTACTCCATGTGCAACAGTTGTGCAGATGCAGCTCTGCTTAGTCTGCTGTCAGCTGGATGTAACCATTAAATGTTGTCCAAATAAATAAATAACTTGACATACATAGTGCAACTTACACAAACATATGTCATTGGCAGGATGCAAGCCTATATATACAAATCTACTTCTATAACTTTGAACAGAAACCACACGTTGCGCACTATACCAAAATGTCCAACTACTTCTGCACAGGAATGTATGCATGCAAAAAATTCCAGTAGGATTCCACTCATGTTTAAGAGCAAAAGAAATGTGCATTTGTGACATGGGCACATGTATCCCCTCCCACATGGCTTACTTTTTTAACATGCTGTCATTAGAGCACTATTTCTCTTCCAGCAATGTTCCAGGACTTGGATGTGAACCCCACATTAGTTCTCATCTTTTGCTTTATACAGGATTGGGAGCAGGCTTGTGTTTATACAAACAGGCCCATGGCTTATGGTGTGCTAACCTGTACTCTGAACTTTATTGGGGTGTGAATTGGAGCCATCTGTTCTAAGTGATAGCAGCTAGTATAAGAATGAAAATGTTGGCTTAAATTCTAATGAGAGTTCCCACTAGATTCACCAAAGCAATTGTTGAACAGAGAGTCAACACATAGGCAAATCCTAATAATTTAATGGGTCTACTATGCATGGGAATACTTATAAGATTCAGGCTGCTATCATATCGGTATGACAGTCAGTGGTGTCTGATATTAGCTTAATAGCTTCTTCTCCCTCACGGTCTCTGTCCACATCAACAGTTTTACACTGGTACCCCGGGATACGAATGCGCCACCTTACGAAATTTCCGGGTTACGAAAAAAATCCATTCAAAAAAACTGTTCCGGGTTACGAAGGTTATTTCGGGTTACGAAAAATTTTTTGGTGCTTTTCGGCGCTATTTCACACGAAATCGAGGCTTTTCCCCATTAGCGCCTATGGCTTTTTCGGCTTACGAATTATTCCGGGTTACGAAAGCGGCGGCGGAACGAATTAATTTCGTAACCCGGGGTACCCCTGTAGTAGTTTGATGCCACTTTATTTGCCAAAGCTTCATCCTATGCATTCCTGGTAATAATAATAATGATAATAATAATAATAATAATAATAATAATAATAATAATAATAATAATAATAATAATAATTTCTTACCTGCCTCTTCCCAAGGCTAGAAGTGGGGTACAACATAGATTAAAATATAATATATAACTAAAGACATGAAAGCATTTGAACACATAGGTTAAAACACATAAACATAGAAGTATGAAACAGAATTTTAATATGTAATGTGATTTTAGTGTGTAGAGGTCATCTTCAAGATTGCTGCTACAGGGGTAGGCAACCTTTTTGGGCTGGGGGCTGGGTTGCTGTCCCTCAGACAACTGGGGGGCCGAACTCAAAATGGCACCCGGAGCGACGCGGAAGCTGCGGTGGGGGCGGCAATCGGTGGCAGGACCAGGCTGGGGCCGGTCCCAAGGCCTCGCCGGGCCAGATCCGGCCCATGGGCCGTAGGTTGCTGACCCCCGTTCTATGGTTTCAGTATCAGCGCTTGTAGATTGATAACATGGGCAATTTGCATTCTTAACCCCATTATGGTTAATTGAAGCTCACTGAAGTGTTGTTGATATCAGATGGATGGTGCAATGCATGGTGAATAAATACATAAAGACTTGTGAGACTGTGTGCTGTCATACTGCTGCCCTTCTCCTTTCTGGAGGAGATGAATGTAAGAGTGTGCCTTTTGCTGAACAGATTTTTCCAGAGCAACAAAAGATACTCTTTTAAGACCATCTTCCCTGGAAAGAAAAGGCAAGTGCTATGATGTCATGCGGAGAGGCATGGAGAAAGCCATTACTTTCCCGCTCTGCTTCAGCTATCTTTTCTCATGCAGTAAGGCTCTCAGTAACATTTCCTGGCCCAACCCCCCCCTCTTCAAACTTACTTTACCAGGTAGCTGCCACACTGAGAGATGGAGGTCTGTTCAGCTGGTGATCGGGGCACAAGAGGATGACATTTTTATCTCCTTTTCCCCGCAGTGAGTGAGACTATGTCAAGGAATTGTGGCAGAGGTTCTTTTTCTGATTGCAGCAGTTTTGCTTGCTGGCTGGAGAGGCATGGGAATGTCTCAACAGCTGAAAAGACTTCCATCTCACAGTGTGACTGCTGTCTCACAAAGTAGATTTGGAAGGGCATTTATTGTTGTGGTAATAGTGGCACAAATGGGTGCCTCTACACTGTAGAAACAATGCAATTTGACACGACTTTAAGTGCAGTAGCTCCATCCTATGGAATCCTGGGATTTGTAGTTTTACAAGGTCTTTAGTCCTCTCTTCCCAAGTGCACTGATGCCTCACAAAACTATTAATGCCAGGATTCTGTAGGGTGGAGCCATGAAAGTTAAAGTGATGTCAAACTGTATTGTTTCTACAGTGTAGATGCACCCTATGTAGAGTTAGTGAATACAGAGCAATTGCAGACCAGTCACTCTATGGTACAAATCCAAAATTGCAATACAGAATACAGTACCAGCTAATGTCAGTTTTGAAAGATGAATGGCTGGCATCTGGTAGTGGGTTGGATAGTTTAAATCTAATTTATGCTAGTGGGGTGGGGTTTTTTTGGCAGTCGCAGAGTTTGAAATTCTTCACTGACTGTATAATGACCCAAATCCTCTCCCAAAACCAACTGTAAACAACACATTTCCCTCACGGTTTATCACACGGCAATTTTTAGAGCTTTTACAGGTCAGTTCCGACGTGACCACGCTTCCAACAATGTGCATTCACATCAGAATGTGAATGTGTTATCAGACGCCATTCCTTTCTATGGGAGCTCCTTGCGAGGTGCTTCCTCAGTGATTCCAAAATGACCCCACATTTTGGTAAAACCGGAAAAAAAAGTGACTTCACAGAATTCGCTTCCAGGCTCACTTCGATTACACTTCGAATTGGTCTGGTGTGGAAAACCGCTCCGATGTCACCCTCTTGCCCCCCGTGTCCTGCTCTGTTATTCCCCCCCTCCTCCTTCATGCCATCTCGCCCCCTCTACCACCCTGCAACCCATCCCATCATTCCCATCATCTCCTGCCTTCTCCTGCCTTCTGATCCTGGCCCCAGCGACCTATTCCATCATCCTCTGACTGCCCCTGCATCCCGATCCTGGCCCCAGGTAGCCTCAGCGAGCTATCCCATCATCCTCTGCTTTCTCCTGTATCCCGATCCTGGCCCCAGGGACCTCCAGCGAACTATCCCATCATCCCCTGCCTTCTCCTGCATCCCGATCCTGGCCCCAGGGACCCCCAGCGAGCTATCCCATCATCCCCTGCCTTCTCCTGCATCCTGATCCTGGTCCCAAGGACCCCCAGTGAGCTATCCCATCATCCTCTGCCTTCTCCTGCATCCTGATCCTGGCCCCAGGGACCCCCAGAGAACTATCCCATTATCCCCTGACTTCTCCTGCATCCCGATCCTGGCCCTAGGGACCCCAGCAACCTATCCCATCATCCCCTGCCTTCTCCTGCATCCCAATCCTGGCCCCAGTGACCCCCTGCCATCGATCCCATCATCCCCCGATTGCTCCTGCATCCCCATCTCACCCTCTCTGCCAAACTGCCAACTATCCCATCATCCCCTGACTGCTTCTTCACCCCGATGAAGGATGACAGCTAAGGAGGGGGCAGGGAAGGAGGACACCATCCAGAGCCCCACTGAACACGTGCAAGGGTGCCAATTCGAATCATTGAACCCTCCGGTGTGGTAATACAATGTGCACTCACTCCCCTTTGCTTGAATCTGCATCATGTGACTTGCTTGGAATAGAACTGACTCCACTTCCCCCTCAATTTAGAAGGGCAACAGAAAGGCAACCAGCTGTGGTAAAACATCACGTTTTAACCTTAATTTGCATTGCTAGACAGGAGTGACTCTGGATCTGGTGTGAAAAAAAACATCATGCTTTGCATTGCTAGAACAGGAGTGACTGTGGATCTGAGCTGCAAATCCCCCCACGTATGATAAGGTCCTTCCATGCAAAACATTGTTGCAAAGTGAGGGTATCAACGGTGACATGGCTAGATATTTTCCTATAGCTGTAAGGATGTCATCTGTGGGAACCTTCAAAGGACCTCTGGAAGGCCCTGCAGATGCCTGTTGTAGCACATCCAGCTATAGGAAAATAGCTGGACAGATCTCCCCTGATCCTCCTGTCCTACAAAAACACAAAAGTGGCTGTTGTGAGACACCTGGATCACTTAAAAGGTGGGTTTGGTAATGGTGGGGGGTTTGCACCAAAAGATATAGCTACAAAGCCATAGCTATGTGCCAGGTGCATGTCTCATGATGCAGGATCTCATTAACATTTTGCCTTCAAAATTACAGCAGCTTTTAAAAAAATTGTTAACAATTTCCCCTATCTCACTCTTTCTCTTTTCTCCTCTTCCTCCTCCTCCCCCCCCCTTCTTTTTCTTTTTCTTATAAAAAAGCACCCTGGAGTCAAAATCCCAACAATTCTGACTCAGACAACCAACTAGAAACTTTTGAACTTGACATGAGATTGTCAGATAGTCTGATCATCTTCTTTATTAAAGTCAAACAATTAATCCTGCTATTGCTCCACTGATTAGATTAGTGCTGAAAAATCATCAAGATAGGAGAATGAACTGGGTCACAGAGACAAGTGAAGAGACTTCCTCTCTCTCTTTCTCTCTCTCTCAGTTGTGCTGATGTTTGCGGCAACATGCTCTCACTGGAGATGAAATATTAGTTTTTCCTCTTCTTAATAACCCAGTTGAGATTTAAAAAAAGAAAAACAATGCCAAAGGGGGGAGAGTTTGAAGTGGCACAAGAGTATCTATTGGAGCCTTTCCGAGGGCACGGCACAAATTGTTAACCCATGTCCTCCACCTAGTGATGTAATTTTTAGCTAAATTTGTTCCAACAGGAGGGAATGAACAAGTTATTCAATTTTCTCTCTGTGCAGTTTTCGAAGACGTTTTTGCAATAGGGAGAAAATTGGTTTGCAAATTGCAAAAACTCAACCCACCACCCTTGGGGACTCTCCATTTTCCTGTGCCATTCAGTGGTTACGGGACGGCAGGTGCTCAATGATGCAGACATCCTTGGGGACCTCTTGGCTGTCCTCTGGAGGTCTTGTAGGATGATCTGTTGTTGTGCATCCATCTCCCATAGGGCTGGGCAACATATAGTCTACAGGCCACATGTGTCATCCCCAGCCATTTTACCTTTCGATCCTCTATAGGTAATTTTTGCCCACTTTTTTGCCCCAAATGCCCTCTAGAGAGCCTGGGGAAAATTTGCCACCTTGTTACATCCTCTTGGCCCTTTCCTAAGACTGAAAGTAACTTCTACCGACTTGATGTTGTTGTGTGCCTTCAAGTCATTTCTGACTTACAGCAACCTGCCATGGGGTTTTCTTGGCAAGAGTTGTTTCTTGCCATTGTCTTTCCCTGAGGTTGAGAGCATGTGATGTGCCCAAAGTCATGCAGTGGGTTTCGTGGCTGAGTGGGGAATTGAGCCCTGATTTCCAGAGCTGTAGTCCAACACTCAAACCACTATGCCACACCGGCTCCTTTCCTGTTGCTACTTAGTCTAAAATGGCCAGGCCCCCACCCAAATATAGCAAAAACGAACCTCACATTCCCAAAAGGTATGTAGAGAGATCCTGCAGCACCTTTGAGACTAACTGAAAACATGAGCTTTCATAGTCTACTCTTCAGTGGACTTCGTCAAATGTCTACGAAAGCTCATGCTGCCAATTTCTTTCTTTCAGTTAGTCTCAAAGGTGCTACAAGATCTCTCTGTGTACTGATTCTACAAACACGGCTATATATTGAATTCCCAAAAGGTGTTTGGGGATTTTCAAGGGGAATTCCTTAACTGTTCTGGTGCCACAACAAACTACAATTCTCAGATTCCATAGTATTGAACCTTGGCAGTTTAAGTGGATGCAATCTGTGACAGACAAAAGTGGTTCCCTTATGGAAGTGAAGACTTTCCTCCCCATCTTCCTTGTTCAGTTTTGAAGAGGGATGGAGTAATTGAGAATAAATGTTTTGTCCCCTCTACTCCACAGTTGCTTGGCTTCCATCCCCAGCATTGACGGTGCACAGAAATGAAGCACACAGCAGCTGCATAGCTTTACTGTACGTGGAGGAAAAGCAGGTGTATGTGTGTATGTGCATAGGACAAAGAATTTGTGCCACTCCATAAGGAAGCCAAATTGGAGGAGCCAAGCAATCAATGATGCCTAGTTTCCCTGCCCATCATCATCATTGTCGTTGTTGTCATCATCCAATATTCTGTAACTATGTAGCTGCCATTATTATTAGTTTGATATTTTATCCAGTCACCTTTTGTTTCTTTTTTTAAAATCTTTTTTTCATCCTGTGTCGAATACAATTGTAACTTTGTCCCCAATAAATGACTTGTACTAGATACATTGTTTTGTCAAAATGTTTTGTAATGGACATTGTCCCACAGATAAATGAAAAATAATCTATCTGGGACTATCAGCTGCTTCATTAAGTTTTGTTGTTGTTAACTGCTGCCAAGTCAACTTTGACTTATCCAAGTCATCCAAGACATCCAAGTCAACGACCCTGCTCAGGTCTTGCTGACTCAGGACCATGGCTTCCTTGATTCAGTCTATCCATCTGGAATGGATGTCCATCGTTCTCTTTTCTACTTTGCTAAGCAACAACAACACATTTATTGATTAGTCAGTTGACCATATCAATAGAATACTACATACAGTTACAAAATTACAACATATAAAATACGACTTAGGGAGCTGGGGATGTTTAGCCTGGAGAAGAGAAGGTTAAGAGGTGATATGATAGCCCTGTTTAAATACTTGAAGGGATGTCATATTGAGGAGGGAGCTAGCTTGTTTTCTGCTGCTCCAGAGATCAGGACCTGGCACAATGGATGCAAGCTCTAGGAAAAGAGATTCCACCTCAACATTAGGAGGAACCTCCTGACAGTAAGGGCTATCCGACAGTGGAACTCACTCCCTCAGAGTGTAGTGGAGTCTCCTTCACTGGAGGTCTTTAAACAGAGGCTGGATGGCCATCTGTCAGGGATGCTTTGATTGGGATTTCCTGCATGGCAGGGGGGTTGGACTGGATGGCCCTTGTGGTCTCTTCCAACTCTATGATTCTATGATTCTATAATTCTACAAGATAAAAATATCAAAATGTCTGCATATATACAAAGATAAGACTGTCCATTGTTCTCTTTTCCTAGTGCCTTCTACTTTGCTAAGCATGATTGTCTTTTCTAGTGAGTCTCTTCCAACTCTACAATTCTATGATTCTATGATTCTCATAATATGGCCAAAGTATGACAGCTTCAGTTTAGATACTCGGCCTCGAATTCTGATGGCATCTCTTCTCTCAATGAATGTCTTCAGGCGGTAATGGGCTGGATGAGGAAAAACAGATTGAAACTGAATCCAGACAAGACGGAGGTGCTCATGGTAGCGGCCCCGAAACCAAGAATTGGGTTGCAACCTCCAGTCCTGGATGGGGTCACACTCTCCTCCAGCGACTGTGTTCGCAGTCTGGGGGTGCTCCTTGACTCGTCGCTCCTGATGACAAATCAGGTAAATGCGACGGTCAGGAGTGCCTGTTATCAGCTTCGGCTGATACGCCAGCTGCGCCCTTTTCTGGAAGTAAGGGATCTCAAGACGGTTCTGCACGCACTGGTAACCTCACGCCTTGACTTCTGTAATGCACTCTACAGGGGGCTACCCCTGTGCTTCACTCGGAAATTACAGCTGGTTCAAAACATGGCAGCCAGGCTTGTCTCAGGAACATCTAGGAGGGACCACATTACTCCGGTTTTGAGGTCCCTCCACTGGCTGCCTACCAGCTTCCGGGCCCAGTACAAGGTGTTGGTTATCACCTTTAAAGCCCTAAATGGCTTGGGTCCAAGCTATCTCAGGGACCGCCTCCTCCCGTACAATCCTCCCCGCGCTCTCCGGTCCTCTGGGAAGAACTTACTGCAGCCTTTAAAATCTAGGCTTGCGGCGACCTCCCAGAGGGCGTTCTCTGCTGTTGCCCCCAAACTCTGGAACGACCTGCCAGATGAGATCCGTCAGATAACATCATTAGACAGCTTTAAAAAAGTGGTCAAGACAGATCTCTTCCGACAGGCCTTTCCAGATTAACCATCCCGGCCCAGGTTCCCTGATTCCCTCATTCCGCCCGTGGCCCCATCTTAGTGATGGTTGAGGATCAACAGAGGGACATCAGGGTTTTAATTGCTGTTTTTATGCTTGATGTTGTGTTTTTAATATGTTATACTGTTTAATATTGTCTTAAGGGGGGGAGGGATAAAGTGTTTTTAATTGTTATATTTTATATTTTACTGTTGTCAACCGCCCGGATTGGTTTGCCATAGGGCGGTATATAAATAAATATTATTATTATTATTATTATTATTATTATTATTATTATTATTATTA
>NC_056522.1:11147135-11147902 GCF_019175285.1 Sceloporus undulatus
CTGTGACTTCTAATCAGAGTTCAGGCTTGATTTGTTCTAGGGACCATTTATTTGTCTTTTTAGCAGTCCACAGTATTCTCAACACTTCTCCAGCTTCACATTTCAAACGAGTTTATTCTCTTCCTGTTTGCTTTCTTCAGCTTTCATAACCATACATATATTTAACTAAATAACCTCTCCTGAGCTGACCCCCTCCTAAAAATGTCATTCACCAATGCTCAAATTGATGACAGAATGGACCTCCTTCTCGTCATGCAGGTGATGCCCAATAAAGTAAATTTTGAACAAGAGAGTTACCATCACATCAATAAAAATTGTGATTAAGTGACTATCATGAATACAAAACAGTTACATAGATTTACTCTTCTGTAACCATTTCTCATTAGCAATAATTACTCAATCACAATTGTAACACCATTATCACAATTGTTAAATCCCCTGCCAAGCTACTTTACCAGGTATCAGCTGCATGGAGAGAAGGAAGTCCATTCTGCTGGCATTTGGATCACAAAAGGTGAATGATGTTTCCATCAAGTTTAAGTGGGGGCTGTTCAGGCCGGGAGAAACTCTTTTGTTAAGTTTGTCGTTGTCATGTGCCTTCAAGTTTTTTCTGACTTATGGCAACCCTACGGCAATGCTTTCATGGTGTTTTCTTGGCAATATTTGTTCAGAGGGTTTGCCATTGCCTACCCTGAGGCTGAATGTGACATGCCTAGCTATTATTATTATTATTATTATTATTATTATTATTATTATTATTATTATTA
>NC_056522.1:11147912-11149378 GCF_019175285.1 Sceloporus undulatus
AATTTATATCCCACTTTTCCCCCAGACTTGGAAGTTGGAGGCTCATGAGAAGCTGAGATCTATACATCTGAATGGGGAAAAGAATGAAAACGACAGATTCCTCTGCCTCTAGTTGTCACAGGGCTTGTCTGATTCTTTTAAGTGGTACATCCAAACCTGGTACCTGCTGCACACCTAGTGTTCTTTGGCATTAATGAGCTGGAATCCTGTTCAATCAATCAATCCATTTTTTTTAATTAAAAAAAACCCCTAAGGGTAACAGTGTTGGCCATATAGCAAATGCAATAACATCCAAACAATGATACCTTTATTGGACCACCAAAATGCACAATTACATGCTGCAAGCTTTCAAAGTCGCATTGGCTTCTTCATCAGGCAAACAGGAGAAAAATATGTAATTGTGCATTTTGGTTGGCCCAATAAAAGGTTCATTGTTTGGATGCTATTGGATTTGTTATATGGCCAACATGGCTACCCCTAGATGTTTTTTTGGATTTCAAGATACTGCATTTTAGCTGTCACGGGGGAATCCTAAAGAGAGAGAGGGTGCACTGGGGTTTTACTAACTGAGGTTTCTGCCTCCAACAAAGGTAAAACATCTTTTTCTAATATTGGGACTGATTGGCATGGTTTACTTCTGCACCACCTAAAGTTTTCATGATGCAAAACTTGAAGACTTCTTGAAAAATTCACTGTTCTCTACCTACATAGGAGGCATGCTGGATTCCAAGGAAACATCTTCTTTGAGTTGCAAATGGACATTAAATTTCCTTGACTTTGAAAATCTCCCCAAAATGGGGAGGTGCCAGCCTGCAGATATCCCTCCCTCCCATCTGAACTAAAATCAGAAACAAAAAATGCAAGCCTATGACTAACATTTTCTCCTGTTTGCCTGATGAAGAAGCCAATGTGACTTCGAAAACCTGCAACATGTAATTGTGCATTTTGGTTGGGCCAATAAAAGATATTGTTTGGACGTTATTTAATTTCTTTATTTGTTTGTTTTGTTTCTATTGCGTGCCATTAAGTCATTTCTCAACCTATGGCAATATCAAGGCAAACCTATACCAGGGTATTCTTGGCAAGATGTGTTCAGAGGAGATTTGCCATTATTGCCTTCTTCTGAGGCTAAGAGAATGTGATTTGCTGAAGGTCACCCAATGGACTTCCATGGCTGAGTGGGCATTTGAACCCTGGTCTCTCAGAATCCTTTCATGGATACCTGGTTCTGATCCCTGCAATGTCAACCACTGGTGGGAAGGAGCTGGTCATGTCACCCTGTCAAGCCTTTTTGTCAGAGCTCCATTGCTTCAGATGGCTGGTTGTCTTTTAAGGTAGATTTCATGGTCATTTGTGGTCACACTTGCAAATGATAATGCAAAGCAGTTACAGTATCCTAGGTCTAATTTAATAATAATAATAATAATAATAATAATAATAATAATAATAATAATAATAATAATAAT
>NC_056522.1:11149388-11180759 GCF_019175285.1 Sceloporus undulatus
TTATATTTCCTGCCTCTCCCTTCGCATCGAGGTGGGATTACATCAGTTAAAATACATTACAAATTACAGTTATTCAATAAAATCATGACAATTATTACTATTATTACTAAAATAGTGAGTAGGGGTCATTCTGGGATTATTCATAGGAGATCGGGTGGGTAGGCCCTCCGGAAGAGATCCATTTTAAGTACTTAAGAGATTGTTAATTTAGAATGGCAATTTTCATGTATAGTGCCCTTTTTTTCTAGACTGGTGATCCTTTCACATTGCACGATTCCACTCCACCTACAAAGATTTATGGGTGATGACCAGCACTTGGAATGGCTTAACAATAAATCTACACCTGTGTGTGTGTATGTGTGTGTGTGTGTTGTGCCTTCAAATCATTTCTGACTTAGGGCAACCCTAAGGCAAGATTTGTTCAGAGGAAATTTGCCATTGCCTGAGTCTGAGAAAGTGTGACTTGCACAAGGTCACCTTTCATGGTTGAGCGGGAATCGAACTCTAATCTCCAGAGTCGTAGTCCAACACTCAAACCATTACATCCTGCTGTATTTCAACACAGAGCTAAGCCAGTGGTTCCCAAACTTTGGTCCCCCAGATGTTTTGTACTTCAGCACTCAGAATTCCTGACTGTTGGCTAAGCTGTCTGGGGCTTCTGGGAGCTGAAGTCAAAAACATCTGACAGACCAAATATTGGGAACCACTGAGCTAGACGTTTCAAACCATTATAGGTGATAACCAGCACTTGGAATGACTTAACAGAATACACCCAGGAAAGTTAATCTAATTCAATGGCTCTACTTTGGTTGGGACTATCAATAAGATGTCAGCTATGTTCTTTCACTGTTGTCCCTGCCTACGTGTTTCTTAATGGCTGTCCCTATTTTCCTCTGAGGGGATGGAACTGTTTCATGTTATATTAACCTGGGACAGACAGTGCTCCGGGGGGAGGTGGCAAAAAGTGGAAGCTGTAATAATGAAGAACCATCAGAAAGGGAATGATTAAGATGGCCAGCTTCTGTATTGCATATTTTAGTAGGACTGGGCTAATTCTTTAAAGACTGCATGCTTGGAGGCTTAGGGGAAGAGATGATAAATAATAAATAGTAATTAAATTAAAGATGTACATACTGCACTGCTCCAGATTTCCTGGAAGTTTGGAAATGGACTCGTGTATAATCATAATAATTAAGATCTCTTTGGCTGAGCCCAGTCCACTGGGCGCCACATCACACAGAAGTCGATGCGCATAAGCTGAAAATGCAGGAAAAAAACTGTCAGACATTAACACTCCTGTATTTTTTTTTAAATTAAAACAAACCCTTAATATTGTAGAAGAGAGAAATGTCGCTGGACACAGCTTCCCCTTTTTTCTGGCTGCCCTTTGGAAAGAAGGGGAATAACCTCAGCCAGCAAAATGGTCTTGAAGAGAGTGTAATTTCTTGGTGAATTTACAGCACATGGGCAGTACTGGATAATTAATGCAGTTTGACACTGCTTTAACTGCCCTGGCTCAATGCTATGGGATTCTGGAATTTGTGATTTTGTGAGAGAATCAGCAAGCTCTGGTGCCTCACCAAACTACAAATCCCAGGATTGCATAGGATGGAGCCATGACAATTACAGCAGTCTGAAACTGCATTATTTCTTCAGTGTGACAGCTGCCAAGATCTTCGGAAGGTGAGGAGGGAGTGTATGGAAGAACGATGCCCCCCCAAGAGGTGAAAATGGGGCCATGCAGGTGACATCTCCCTTTGGCATGAAAAAACTTTGAGAAAAGCAGCCACCTCTCCTGAACCACTCACTATTCTTTGACAGATTTTGGCCTACATGTTGGGCCCATTTAACAGGAACCCTGGTGGAACAGTGGTTAAATGCTGGTCCTGCAGCCACAAGGTTGTGCATTTCATCTCAGGACTCCAAGGTTGATGCAGCCTTCCATCCTTTCATAAGTCGGTAAAATGAACACCCAGCTTCTTGGGGACAATTGGCTTACAGATTGTAAACCACTTAGAGAGTGCTGAGCTTACTACTAAATGGTATAGAAATGTAAATGCTATTGCTATTCATTCTGCAGTTCCAGGATCCCCACCAATTTCAGGAGCCAGCAGAGTGCTTGTTCTCTTAGACAGAGGTCTCAGTGGTGCCACCAGGGCTGGATCATGGGGCACAAATGCAGAGCCCTGCCCAGGAGCCAACCAAATGATAGTGCCGCATCTTCCCATAAAATATAAGTGGGTGATTGTGGAGGTCTGGAGCCTGCATGTGCCATATTTCTCATCTTCCTGACATTGTACACCATACCTGTCCTTTTTGTTATTGGGGGAGTGGGGAGAGGTTAGTTCAGGTTACAAAAATGAACAGGGTCCATCCTGAAGGTTGCTGGCAAGCTCCCATTTGACCTACCAAGAGCTATGCTGTGAGGACATCAGAAGTGTCCAGAAGAACAGATGTCATTCCTTAATGCACTTTAAGGTACATGGGAGAACATAACTTATTTTAAAGGTGCATCACATCCTTGGCACCTTCTGGAGTCATGGTTCTTCCTTCTCTCTCTCTCTCTCTCTCTGTATGTGTGTCTGTCTGTCTGTCTCTCTCTAGTAGGACTCATCCAGCCTTCCAGATGTTGTTGGAAGGGAGCCTTCCAGCTCCCACCATTCCTTACTGTTGGCTATGCTGGCTAAGGCTTACTGGAAACTACAGTCCAACAGCTTCTGCAGGGCCACATGTGGTAGTTGGTGATGGGTTCTTCTGGGGATACAAAGTGAGTTAGTCGGCCACATACAGACTTTGGGCCATGCAGTTCCCATCTCTGTTGTAGTGCTGTCACCCAGGGAGTATGTTGCTGTGGAGCCAGGTACAATCAGTGGGCCATTCTCGACGGATTGGAGTTGCACATCTACACTGCTGAATTAATGGAGTTTGACACCACTTTAACTGCCATGGCTCAATGTGATGGAATTCTGGGATTTGGTAAGTAACCCACTGGGTGACCCTGGGCCAGTCACACACTCTCAGCATCAGGGGAAAGCAATGGCAAACAACCCTTGAAGAAATCTTGCCAAGAAAATCCCATGGTATGTTCACCTTAGGGTTACTATAAGTTGGAATGACTTGAAAACACACAGTATACATACAAGATATTTCCCTTTCTGTCTCACAGAGCTCTGGTGCCATGACTAACTACAAATCTCCAAATTCCATAGCACTACACAGTGACAATAAAAGCAGTGCCAAATTGTATTAATTTGGCAGTCTCTGGAACTGTCTCTGGAAGCCAAGATAACTAAACTGAGGCTGTCATACCTTGGTCACATCATGAGGAAAAAGGAATCATTAGAAAAGACAATGATGTTAGGAAAGATGGAAGGTAGTAGAAAGAGAGAAAGATCATATGCCAGATGGAAAGATTTAATGAGTGAGGACTTGAGCCTGGGCCTGCAGGAGCTGAGTAAAGAGAGAATTCAAAGATTTAGCCATGTTAGACTGTAAAATCCGTATGTAAAGAGCTCTTCTAGCACCTTGGAGACTAAGACCTGGTACATACCTTTCTGGATGTTTGGAGTGGCGGCGGCAGCCTTTTTTTCCTCTGCAGGGAAGCCGCAGCCACCAACCGTATGGCTTCCCTGTGGAGGAAAAAGAACCCGCAAAAAGGGGTGGCACGGCTAAGTGCCATGTGGCAATGTGTGGATGCCATGCGGCGCTTACGTAACAATGGTGGTGCCTGTGTATACAGGGTGCCGCCATTGTTACGGTGCCATGTTGTACTAGGATTAGGGACCGTGCGGTTGCTGTGTGGTCCCTTAACCCTAGTATGGTGCCAGCATGGCGCTTCAGTGCCGTATGTACCGCATCATAGACTTAAGTCTATGAAAGCTCATGCTGCCAACTTTTTTTTTTCATTTAATCTCCAAGGTGCTACAAGATGTATGTACATACTGAGTAGAGAGGTTGAGGACAAAGGGCTCTTGGAGATGTCTCATCCACAGGCTGGGTTGAAGTTGAAGTCAACTCGAGGGTAGTTGACAACAATAACCAAGGTGAACTTACTTTAGAACTGCTTTCTCCATGTCTGGGGCTTCTGAGAGCTGAAAATTTTGAAAGCTTGCAGCATGTAATTGTGCATTTTGGTTGGTCCAATAAAGGTATCATTGTTTGGATGTTATTGGATTTGCTATATGGCCAACACTGTTACCCTTAGATTTTTTTAAAATAAACAAATTGATTGATTGATTGAACAGGATTCCATGCTGGACTCTGAATGGAAGACACCCCCTGCCCAGCAGCAGCTAATGCTATAGAGGTAGCACTGCACTCTCTGGAGGGCCTGTTTGGGATCTGTAGTGGCTGCTGTGCAAGCAAGAAAGTGACAACTCCCTTTTCTTGCTCACCCAGTAGCCATGCTAGTCCCTCTGGGTGTACTGCCCTACCACATTTATACTCCCCTCTGGGGTGTCACCCTGTGCTGTTCACACCCCTTGCACCTTCCTTCTGACACCCCTGACTGGTGGGAATAATAATCCAACATCTTTGAAGGGTACTAGGCTGCAGAAGCCACCTTGAATTGTGCCTTTTTTCATGATGACATGGTGTATGTTAGTAATAATCATCATCACAAATCCTCCAGTGACATGGTCATAAATATATCACTGAGGGGTGTCTCTCTGTGTGAGTGAGTCTACACTGATATAAAAACCATCTTTCCTCTGGGTTACCCTGATCTGCAGTGACCATGGGCTTGTCTAAATACAGCAAGACGAGTTCGGGATACAGAACATTGGTCTATGTTTTTAACTGGTTTTAAATTATGGTTAGTTTATTGATATTTTAAACGTTTGTGTCTGATATAGTTTTAAGCTGTTTCTTTTAACTGGTGTAAACTGCCTTGGTGTTAGCCAGTGTGGTGTAGTGGTTTGAGTGTTGGATTATGACTCAAGAGACCAGGGTTCAAATCCCTGCTCAGCCATGGAAACCCACTGGGTGACCTTGGGAAAGCCATACCCTCTCAGTCTCAGAAGAAGGCAAGGCCAAACCTCCTTTGATTAAATCTTGCCAAGAAACCCCCGTGATCACCTTTTAGGGTCCCCATAAATTGGAAACTAATTGAAGGCACACAAAAACAGCAACAAAGCCACATTCAGTCTCAGACTGTGAGAAGGATGGGGCCATTATCCGCATTTCAAATTTTCTTGTGCTTGATATCAAGACATTCTACTGAGAGTGGTCAGCCATTAAAAGATTTTCACACTCTGGGTCTTTTTATGGTGGAAAAATAGATTTGGGAAAAATGCTTGGACAAAAGCCAACATTTTTGATGTGTGATATTTTTTCCAGAAAAGAGTCCTGAAATATAAGCAAAGCAAAACAAAACAACAGTGAAAAATATTCGAAAACTCATGTAATCTTTTCTAGTGGGTAGAAAACATTGGAAATTATTTATTCCTGTTTGCAAGAAGGAAAGAAACAAAAATTTACATCCCTAGTGTGTATAAATGATGGCCTAAATTGCACAGAATTATCCAGTCTACAACCATAATTCCTTGAGATTAGTAGGCAGCAGCACTTAAATTCCCTAAAAATCAAACCCATAAGTTTAAACTAAACAGTCCAGGGTTTCACAGTTCAATTTACTCCCCTTTTCTCATGTCACCATAGTGGCAAAGTTCCAATAGCTATCTCTCAATCAAGGGCAATAAATAGTCTATCTGTACCCACAGACTATAATTAAGTAGGTAATCCAGAGAAGGCTTGACACCCCATCCCCAGGGCAAGAAGGATTAGATCTCTGTAGATTTTTTTAAAAATCTGCTTGTCTGCTACCCTGAGGTTTCCAGAGAGAAGGCGTCTACACAATGGAGTCTTTCATAAGCCCGAAAGAGGCCAAGCAATGCCAAATGCAGGATCTTTCTGGAGCTGGACTGAGAGCATGCGCATGGACTGAGGACATGCAAGCTCTTCTAGTGATATAACATGCCCACAAATGCATCTTGCCCTTCTCTATACCCTGTTTATCCTATCCCTCCCCCCTCCCAGGTGCAACTATTTATTCTTAACATTGTACCCATGACAGTCTCAATTCAGAATAAGTACTATGCCTTTCTCACCCCAAGGGAATAGATGGAGAGGTTGTCTTGCTTTATGCAATCCCAAATCTTCTTTGCTGCTCTTTATCTCCAGGATTATGATGTGCCACAGATGGAAAGAGGAAATGAGTGGCCTTTACTTAAAAATGAAGAAGAATCAAATAAAGCATATGACGGCAGCCTAAATTGTATGGATCTCATGGTTTGTTATCAGGAAGGAGACAGCAGTCAAGAAACCAGAAGAAAACTAGGGAATGAGAAGAGCAGCTATAAAAGAACATGGAAAGATCCTAAAGAGTAAAGATATGCAACTGAGCACTAAAATTGGAATTGTCCAAGCCATTATATTCTCCATCACCATGTATGGATATGAGAGATGGACAGTGAAGAAAGTGGACAGAAAGAAGATTAACTAATTTGAGATGTAGTGCTGGAGATGAGTGCTGAGGATACCAGGGATGGTCAAAAAGACAAACAAATGGGCTCTTGAACAGATCAAGCCTGAAATCTCCCTGAAAGCCAAGATGATTACATTCAGGCTGTACTACTTTGCACACATCATTAGAAGGCACAACTCATTGGAAAAGACAATAAAGCTGGAAAAGGTAAAGGGCAGTAGAAAGAGATGAAGACCGCATGGCATATGAACAGAGTCTATTAGGAAAGTCACAGGTATGAATTTGAATGACCAGAGCAGTGGAGGACAGATAGTCTTGGAGATGTCTCATCCATAGGGTTGCCATGAGTTGGGATTGACTCAAAGGTGGTTAACAACAACAAATATGGTTATCTTTATACCTATCATTGAGCTCTCACTATATTTTCTTATGTTTTGTTTCTCCTTATGTCATGTTGTTGTTGTTGTTGTGTCTTTAAGTCATTTCCGAATTATGGTGACCCTAAGGCAAACCTGTCATCAGGTTTTCTAGGGCTGAGAGTGTGTGACTTTCCCAAAGTCAACCAATAGATTTACATGGCCAGGCAGGGGATCAAACCCTGATCTCTAGAGTTGTAATCCAGTGCTCAAACCACTACACCACACTGACTCTCAAATGGCTCTTAAAATGTAACAAAGGACATTTCTTTGGCCCAGGTGCTGAATCCTTTTCCAAAAAAAATTATTGGGCCTCATTCCATTTATGGACAGAGCCAAAGTCATATGTCACAAACAGGATTCCAGCAATGATAATCTTATATTAATGTGCATGCCTAGCTCACATTCATATCCTATTCCAATAAAAATATCTTTGCAAAACTGGGCAAACTCCAAACAGTGGTGTCACATTCCTTCCAACTGTGTTGATTTAGCAGGGACAGTCTCAATTAATCCCTTGTCACCTCACTTATAAAAAAATCCCAATTTCTCTCCCTTCTTCCTATTTCCACCTTATGTCTTCAAACTGAGTTCAGAGTTCAAAAGCAATCCACACTCAATTAACGGGGGGGGGGGGGGGGGGGGGGATGAGAGGATTCCCTCCCAGAGTCTTGTCTTTCCCAGTATGCTCAGGCAAAAGCAAACAGCTGTAGCCTCATCTAGTTTGTGTGTTCTTTCTCATAAATTACTTTTTCAGGAAGAAGAATACACAAATGATAAATGTTGGAGGGCATGGTATCATGAAGGTGGCAGGGTGGCCCTCTGAGAAAGGCCAGAGGCAGGGACGTAGCCAAGGGGGGGTTATTGGGGTCCGGACCCCCCCCTTCCATTAGAAAAATGAATGGTGTGTGCTGCTGCGCCGCTGCACCCAAACCCCATTATAATGGTGGCTCTTAGTCTGGACCCCCCCCTTCCTAAAATCCTAGCTACATCCCTGCCAGAGGTCCAGATCAAGACTACAGGAGGTCCAGATCAAGACTACAGATCAAGACTACAGGAGGATTCAAATTCCACAACCCACACAACAGCCAGTAGTGTATCTTAATGAAAACTAGGATTAATACGCTATCTTTTTATTTCTCCTATACACACACATGTAGTGTCAGGACACAGGCAGTGAAACCTGTAGTTTTGTTGAGCCTGATGATCTCCTCTGCACAACACCCAGGCTGCATTTGGCTTTTGCATAACTTTGCTACTGTTTCTTGCTTGGGAAATGGCACTCGCATACTTGCATGACTGCTCTTTCCACCCCAAAGATCACTGCCTCAGCTAGTACTGAATCAGGCAGCTGATTCAACTAATGCCATTTTACCTACCTTAACCGGCATCAACCAGGTATAGTCTTCAGAGACAAGTGTCTTTCTTTAAAGGCCTAATCCTTTAGATCAGGGATCTTTGCCAGGGATTGAACCAGAGACCTTCTGTATACAAAACACTTTGTCTAATGTTAAGCTGTCAAATGTTAAGCTTTCTATAAGGGTGACTTTGAAGGGAGAGGAAGCTTCTTTGTCTTCTGTATTCTCTGAATGACCACACCATCCTGAATATACTCAGTCTTGTCTGATTTTGGCTGCTAAGCAGGGTTGTGTTTGGGTAGTACTCAGAGACCACCAGGAAATACCAGAGATCTCCAGGTAAGGCCAGGAAAGAATCCTGCTTGAAACCCTGGGGAATTGCTCTTTGTAAGAGTATATTAAATACAGTGATGTAGTAAAATGGTGTCTCTTATATAAAATGGAAAATCAAGATTTGCTTTTGGAATTTATATTGTTTTAAAAAACATTTTCAAACGGTGAATGGCTGAATCTCTAGATGAAGAATCCGTGGATACAGAGGGCCAACTTTACAAGGAAGATAGCATTTCCACTGCCATGAAGTGAGTAAGTGAGGCTGTCACAATCAACTTCAGGAACTCTGTTGCAAGTCCTTATCACAACCTCATTCACTAGTAGGATGGATAGAAATCTTCAATCAGCGGCTGATCTCTTCCCTCTGATCAGCAACTGAATGGACCTCCTTCACTCATTCCAACTGCTGCCTCTGAAGGTGGGCTGGGAAGGTCAGTCCAGGAGACACTGTTTAGTTACATCAAAGTGTCTCCTGGACTAACCTTCCCAGCCGACCTTCAGAGGCAGCAGCTGGAATGAGTGAAGGAGGCCCATTCAGCTGTTGATTAGAAGACAAGGGATCAGTTGCTGAGCAAAGGTTTTCTATCCTCCCTACTAGTGAATGAGGTTGTGACAAGGACTTGCAACAGGATTCCTGTAGGTGATTGTGACAGGCTTACTTGCTCACATCATGGGGGTAGAAATACTATCTTTCTTGTTCAGTTGGGTCTCTGTATCCATGGATTCTTCATCTATAGATTCAATCATTCATGGATTTAAAATATTCAGAAAAATATAAATTCCAAAAAAACAAACCTTGATTTTGCCATTTTATATAAGAGACACCATTTTACTACATCACTGTATTTAGTGGGACTTGAGCATCCATGGATTTTAGTATCCATGGAGCATCCTGGAACCAAACCCCAGTGGATACCAAAGGCCCACTGTACTTTGAACAGAAACTGAAGGGACATTCTTTGCCCAGTCTGGCTACTGGCTCTTAAGGTTGGCTGGGGTATCATTTCTATAGGTTTACAACAACAACAAAATTTATTTCTTATGCACTTGTCCCCAAGGCTTGACATAGTACAACATAGATTAAAAGGCATAAAACCATTTAAATACACTAGAAAGGGCATGATAGCCACAGTGGCATGGCTTACAGTGCTCCTTTGGTGCTGCGTCTTGTGGACCCAGCGCTGGAGGACTGCCGTGACACTGTGTGCCATGCGGTGCAGCCCGTGGTGTCACGTCGTCCTGGGAACAGAGCTGGAGTGTGCGTCCTGTAGATGCTATACCCCAACTCCTCCCCCAACCAGGCCTTTAAGGCCAGTGTGTACAGGGGATATTTTAAAACACATAAACACAGGACACATTAAAATCATCCAGCATAAAGTTTATTTCAACTGGCCAGAACTAGACAGGCAACTGTCACTCAGAGGACTTTTTCATTGGCCACCCCTGGATTGTGGAATGACCTACTAGATTGTGGAACTGACTAGGTAAGCCTGCCGGAAAAGGTAAGTCTT
This sequence comes from Sceloporus undulatus, assembly GCF_019175285.1. Lineage (NCBI taxonomy): Eukaryota > Metazoa > Chordata > Lepidosauria > Squamata > Phrynosomatidae > Sceloporus > Sceloporus undulatus. The sequence continues at coordinate 11,159,491 of NC_056522.1, forward strand.
TAATATTCAATATTTAAATGTATACACCATGTTAAGCTGTTGAATCTCTCCTGGCAGGTCATTTCCCAATCTAGGGGCGGCCAATGAAAAAGCCAGTCTGGGTGACAACTGCCAGTCTAATTCTGGCCAGTTGAAGTAAATGTCCCCAAGGGGACCTGAGTGCATTGGGTGGATTATACAAGATTACCTAGTTTACTGAGTACAGATCAGTTACAGATCCATAATTCTAGGTTACAAATCTGTAGCTGAAATGCTGAATATCAGCCTATATTTTTTAAAATGAGGAGAGGGGAGCTGTTTTGAACTTTGCAGCAACTGAAATAAGCCAAAGGCAAAGGGAGACGGTGGGAAGAGGAGAAGAATCCTGGGGCATTTTAAAAGCAGCTGAGAAAGTGGGAATGCAGAGGACTAATGATGATTGTTCCTACAAAATTGGGTCAATTGGGGAGTAGGCAGAAAAGTACACATTTATTCTTTATCCAATCCCATAAATTACTTACAGTTGGCACCCGCCTCACCTGTTTTCACAGGGCACTGTCAGGTTGTCACAATTAGAAATGAAATGCTGAAATTCAGTCCTGTTGCAAATTTCCCCTTCTTACCTTCCTTCCTTTTCTGCCCTGAAGTCTCTATAATGTGGGAGGACACTGTTGCAGTTGATGCCATCTTTCAGCAGCAACTGCAGCAAAGGTGGCTGACGTATGCTCTAACATTTCATAGACAAAAGCCAAGACACATGTGGTCAAGCAACATAAAAGTGTGGTCAAAAAGGCAAAAGCTATTAGTGAGGGAAAACATACAAGCTAGGATATGCTGCAGCAGTTTGCTTTTGCCTGAGTATACTGGGAATTTCCTTTCTGCTGAACTGAGTGCAAATTACTTCTGTACTTTTTTCCCCTCGGCACTTGAGGTAAGCTGAGTAAAAGGGAAGAGAGTGGGAGGAGGACAGAGAAGCTGAGGCATTTTAAAAGTAGATGAAAAAGTGGGACAGCAGAGGATTAATCGGACTGTCCCTGACAAATCCGGTCAGATGGAGAGTATGAGCTGATAAATTTTAGTGTCATCAGTGTGGACTGAGGAGAGATCCATTATTGCCAACCCTCTCTAGAAGCCATCCTTTCTGGGTTTTCAGGAGTCACTGACACAAGATGTGCTTGAAGACTTTAACCAACAAGATTGGACATGAATCCTGGAAGAGAAATCTGTCCAAATTCATGACAATTTGAAGTCGAAGGCTTTCACGGCCATGATCCATAGTTTTTTGTGGGTTTTTCAGGCAATGTGGCTGTTTTCTAGAAGAGTTTTTTCCCCTGACATTTCACCAGTATTTGTGGTTGGCGTCTTCAGAGAAGATGCCAGCCACAGATGTTGGTGAAATGCCAGGAAAAACCTCTTCTAGAACACGGCCACATAGCCTGAAAAACCCACAAAAACTCATGCCAATTTGCTAGAACATCCTTGTTCAGTGGCAGTGTTCCTCTAAATACACTTATCTTTTCTCTGATTGAGAAACCGTTACGGCTGCAACTTCCAGTCGCCATGTTGTCTGGAGGTTCTGGGGATGCTGGAGTTGTAATTCTAAAAGCAACATTTCCAAACTCTGGCCTTGGTCATGGTCAAGGTCTCAGGCTTGTAGTCACTATGAGAAGGAAGAAGAAATTAACTTTATTAAACATACAAACATAAAAGCCGTTTGGAAATGGAAGCCTTCCGAACACAGCCAGCTTCTTTATCTTGCAGGATTAGATGTTTGCTTGGTGTTTTTTTTTTTTGTTGTTGTTGGCAAGCTTGATTCCGTTAAAAAAATAATAATGAATTGCATGTATGTAAAAAAAAATTTCCACACCAGTTTCTCCACTTGTCTCTGTTCCCACCGCATATATAAACTAATGAGGCAACTGGCTTATCATTTCTTCATCTTCTGTCTGCTTTAAAGCTAATATATCATGCCATCACCCTGAGGGTTAAGACAAGGCAGTCTCACCTAACTGTAGGGCCCAGATGCAAAACTGACTCTCCTGTCTCCTTCTCCCACTTTCTTACAGTTATATTTTCAGTTTTTGCCACTCAGAGATCTAACTGATTTTGGTTAAAAAAAGTTCTGTGACCTGGCTACAACTGACTTTGACTGGACTGGCAAGTGATATCAATTTAACTTTGTGTTTTATATACTCATTCATAACAGGAGGGAAAGACAAGGTGCATTTTACTAGGCTGCATCCACACTGCAGAAATATTCCAGTTTGACATCCCTTTAACTGCTGTGACTCAGTACTGTGGAAATAGTAGTTTGCTGTGGCACCAGAGGTCTCTGACAGAGAAGGCTAAATCTCTAACAAAACTACAGTACAAACCCCATAATTCCACAGCAATGAGCCATGCCAATTAAAGGCCCTATCAGATGAGTGTGGAACTGGGGGTTTTGCGCACTGGGTGGTTCGAATTCGCGTTATTTCGCAAAGTACCATCATACCAGCATTCGAATGGCCCAATCCGCACTCACGTGAATGTGCGAGCTGCCGAACTGAATGCGTACTGGCTCCTCTTTTTGGAGCGTGTTGGCCAGTGCGCTGATAAGGGGATTGGCGATATCCGGATTTTTGCTCTGTTCGATCTCAGTGCGAATGGGTCTGGTATGAATCCCCAGTCCTGAACTCCGTCGCAGCCCCCAGATTCCAATTTTTACTTCCGGTGGGTCGTCCTCTGCCAGTTCCAGGGAGGGGGGGGGGGGGGGGCGGTTCCAGGGCCTCCTCCTCCCGGCTTGAGAGCATCCCTGGCTGCATCCAGGCAGGGAAGAGGCGCGGGGCCGCTGGAATCGCGGTTCCAGCAGCCTCCTCCTCCTCCTCCCGGCTGGGGCCAGCCTAGCTGCTCTCAAGCCGGAGGAGGAGGAGGAGGCCGCTGGAACAGCAGCGATCGCCGCGATTCTAGCGGCCCCGGCCTGTTCCATGCCTGGGTGCGCCGGATGCTCTAAGCCAGGAGGAGGAGGAGGAGGCGCTGGACAGGCGATCGCCGCGATTCTAGCGCCCGCGCCTGTTCCCTGCCTGGGATGCAGCCCAGGCTGGATCCCACGCGGGAGGAGGAGGAGGAAGCCGCTGGAATCAGGCGACCCCAAGAAAGGCCATCCAGTCCAACCTCCTTCTGCCATGCAGAACCTTAATCAAAGCATCCCCATTGACAGATGGCCATCCAGCCTCTTTGACAGCCGCTGGAACTGCTCTCTCCCCCCCCCCCAGAATACATACACACACACTCACACACCACAACACGCAGAACCGGGCATTGCTAATTTGTTGCAAGGGAAGGTCATGGTTACGTTAAAACACGCAGGATGTATAGGGAAACAGTAACGGGCACGTTGTATCGCGATTGTTAATGTGCATGAGCTGGCTCTCCAGCTGTTTACCGGGCTGTCATGACGGGACCTCCTCTTTCACCCCGGAAGCGTTTAAGGTCGCAACCCATGCAGGGCACCACTGAGCATGTGCGAGGCGGCCGATACGAATCAGCCAATCCTCATGTTGAGCACCGGTGTGACAAAACATTCTGCACTGAATGCACTTCGCACGAATGCGGATTGGCCAATTTGAATCCTGCCAATGCGGAAGGACTCCCAGGTATGACAGTACATTGCGTTATGACGCGAATTCGAATCGCCCAGTGCAGAAGACCCCCAGTTCCACACTCATCTGATAAGGGCCAAAGTGGCGCCAAATGGGATTATCTCTGCAGTGTGGACGCAAACAGGGAAGGGCAACAGAAATTTTTAAAGAAAGAGCTGGAGGGGTGTTTTAAACTGAACTGTTTTTATTAGCTTTTTATCTTTTACAATTGCATCTTGTTCTTTTAACTTGATATTGTGTTTAATTACTTTGTTTTAATACTGTAAATAGTTTAAGACCTACTTTCCTTTTTAAACTACTTTTCCTTCTGCCAGCAGGCAAAAACATTTTTGTTGAAGCAGGCTTTTAATTTATAATCATTGTCATTATTATGGTGTGTGTGTTCTATTCATATATTTTTAATGTTTATATTTTAATGTAATTTTATACTATTTTAATAAATTGATTTTGATTGTTTTTAAATGTTTTATTGTTAAGTAAGGCTTTGGGTCCCTTTCCGGGAGAAAGGTGGCATATTAAATAAATAAATAAATAAAGTAAGTTTACTTTTTAAAATATTTTTAATCATAATGTTCTTTTCAATTGTAAGCTGCATTGAGTCCCAATTTGGGGGGAAAGTGGTACTGTATACAAATAAATACAAGATAAGACTCCGAAGTGATAAGTCCCCCCCAATATCAGTACCATCCATGTTGTAGTACTTCCAGTTTCCATGTACTAATGAGAAAGATGGACTGCATAAAAAGCCAACAGGGAAAGAAAAAGACTTAGTAGAAATGTGAGGTGGAAGGATAATCTGATGCCAGCCAAAAAACAAACAAACAACTAAATGGGTCCTAAACCAAATGAAGCCTAAACTCTCTGTAGAAGCCAAGGTGACCAAACTGGGGCTATCATACTTTGGACACATCATGAAACTGGACGTAGTGGAAAAGACAATGAGCCGGAAGAGACAGCCTTTTAAAGTTGCTGTCTAGGTGGCTTGGGAGCTTGGCATTTATATGCTGCATTCTCCCATGGGCAGCTTCAAGGCACTCTGGCAGGGTGGTATTTATATGTACACTGTCGGGGCAGCTTGAAGCTGCCAGTAAGGTGGGAAAAGCCAGCCAAAAAAGGAGCGGATTATTGCCACTCCTTTTTCAGCTGGCTTCAAGGTGGATTGGGGCCATGCCGTGTGTTTGCTGCAGCTCCAAATCTGTTTTTGGAAGGGGTGGCTTCAAGCTGTCCCTTCCTCTTGTCTATTTCAGCCCAATAATACACAGTAAAGTAGAAGGCAATAGGAAAAGAGGAAGACCACATTACAAGTGTACTGAGTCTGTGAAAAAAAGCAATGGTTGCCATGAGTTTGCAAGACCTGAGCAGGGCAGTTAAAGTCAAGGAATCTTGGAAGTTTCTCTTTCATAGCCTCTCTATAAGTCAAAATTGACCTGATGGCAAATAACAACAAAAGTGGGGTGCATTACTTTTTAAAAGTAAGGTTGATACACTACACTAGAGTTTCATAGTGTAAAACTTTGCAGCTGGAGTTCTTCTTCTTCATGGTGTTGAATGGCAATGTTGTGCTATGGAACCAAGACACCAAATGTGCAACTCAATACGGAACCTAATATGCATGTGCCCACCCATGCACCCTTTATACTTGCATGTTCAGGTGTGCTGCATGTGCAAGTTTGCTTCTGCAAACATCAACTCATTATGGATGTTCCATATTGGACACAATTGGTCAACTACATATGTAAGGCACAAAGTGCCAATTGCTGAATTCCTGCTTAGCCCAGCATGCTATAAGAGTTCTGCAGGCAAACTCTGCTATGGCTTCCTTCTCAACGCTCCCAAGGACTCGTGGTTTTGCTGCAATAGTTCTCCTGAATGACCATTCTGTGGCTGGTTGTGTGTGTGTGTGTGTGTGTGTGTGTGTGTGTAATTGGAGAACTGCCTGGCTGTGCCCGATCTGCAGGAAACCCTGTTACCCAAAGAACAGGTGGGGGGGTTGAGTAGTCCCCATCAACTGTAAATGTTTCTTCAGATGTTGAGGAAATTAGTGTTTGCAAGAGGGTTGAGTAACCTTTGGACTATGTGTACCTGTTTATACCAGTACTAACTGAGAACTCCAGAAGATTTTTAGAAAAATATCTCTTACACACATGATAGCTATTCAAACAGACACAGCATAGATATCTAATCAAAATGGAAATATGAAAAGGGATAGTGGAATGTTAAGCAGTTTGCAGTGGGGTTATAATTAACTGTCTGATGAATAGACCATGGAAAGTTGGAGTGGCTCAGACTGAGAGATCTAAGGGCAACACAGAATGTACACAGAGTACAAGGCTGTATGCTGGCTGTGTGTGCAGATGTTTGGAACCATATTTATACCTAAAAACTGGCCCCAAGCGATGGGCTTTCTTGTCAAGTAACAAAGGGCTTGCTATCCTTTCCCAGAAACCAACAATTGCATTCTGGACTAGTTGATGGCTTTAATTTTAGTATGAAAAAACAATGATTGGATTAGGATATCCCTGAGATGGATGGATGGATGGATGGATGGGAACATTTAGCTGGGGACACAACTTACTGCTTTGGGGGCGAAAAGATATTTATATTTATTTATTTAGCTATTTATATCCCGTCCTTCAGCCCTAATGGCTCTCAGGGCGGCTTACAATTATTATTTTTAATCAGACAGTTCCCTGCCCTCAGGCTTACAATCTAAAAGACACAAAACAAAAGGAGAAGGGAATGGTGGAGGGAAAGGGGATGAGGTCCAGTGGTTCTTCTCTCCCTCTGAGGCCTGGACCAAGGCAGATGGATTGGAGGGAGGGCTCTTCCTTCTTCCAGGCTAGTCCTGCCTTTGTCTCAAGTTGTAAGAGGAAATGCACATTACTCAGGAAGGAAGGAACACTTGATTCATACATTTATACAGTGGTGCCTCGGGATACGAAATGCGCGGGTTACGAAATTTCCGGGATACGAAAAAGTTGGATTGGCAAAAACTGTTTCGGGTTACGAAATATTTTTCGGGTTACGAAATTCATTTCGGCACGAAATTCAAATGCTATAGACTTCCAGCGCTAACGGAAAGCTATTTCGGGTTACGAAATTTTCGCGTTACGAAAGGAATGGCGGAACGAATTAATTTCGTAACCCGAGGCACCACTGTATTTGATGTTGGTTACCTTGATGCACATATGCCTTGGGACATGATCCTTTTCTTCTGGAAACCTGACTTACTGTTGCTGAAAGATCACTGATCTCTCAAAAACATGCTATCTCCAGATACGAGATATGAACATATGAGGACCCCAAAATACAGTGCAGTGTATGTAGGGGGTGCTAATACCTCAGAAGTCTCAGTGGATGGTGTCATCAGTTTGCATCTGGCTGTGGAATCATGCATTTGCCATATGGGAACATAGATACTTCTACAATCTCTTCCACTCTCCAGCAGCTACAAGATAGCCTATGGAGGCGCTATTGAAGCTCCATGAGTCCCATAGGAACATTGTTTTTTGCAGAAGATGGAAGAGATTACCAATCTCTGCAACACTCCAAACTCCCAGAAAGGTCATATGCAAGTGTGAAGTTGACTTACTCTTGGGTATATCTCTAGTAGCCAATGTCACATAATGATCTGAGTGTTGGACTACAACTCTGGAGATCAGGGCTTGAATCTCCACTCAGCCATGAAAGCCATGGGATGACCTTGGGCAAGTCACACTACCTCCACCTCAGACGATGGCAATAGCAAACCCGCTCTGAAGAAATTTGCCAAGAAAACCCCATGATAAGTTTGCCTTAGGGTTGGCATAAGTCAGAAATGATGTGAAGGCACACAACAACAACAGTCATTAGTAGAATCTGCTTCCATGTCTAAACTTTGGTTGCTTATGCTTTATTCCTTCCCTTACTATTTTTTTTTTTTTTTTTGCTTTTGAAGAATTATACATGAAAGGACTTATATCAGGGAATTAAAACAAACAGAAGTCATGACAGAGAAACAGAGGGAGAAAGAGAGAGAGAGAGAGAGAGAGAGAGAGAGAGAGAGAACTGTGCCTGTGCAACTTCTGAAGTTTCACGGTTTCCCATCACAGTTATATATTAGCGTTGGGTTGGAGAGCTCAGGGCCAAACAGTTCTGGCAGTCGTTCAACATTTTCTGTGCTTGTAATCCTGGAAAAAAAAAAAGGACACTCAGGTGTCTGACCTGTTCTTCTGGACTCTACTAAATCAAATTCCAGCCTCAGGTAAAATTCTCTATTTATCTGAAAGGATTGCTTGGGCGGGTAGGTAAGTGAGTGGGTGGGAGAAGCACGGAGCTGCTCCTTGTGTGGTGTGTGGCTTTCCCCTCCCTCCCTCCCTTTATCTAGCAAGTTCCAACGGTTTCTTAGCCCTAACATTTTTAAAATAAAAATGCAGCTGCAAAAACACTGTGACTTTTCTTTCTTTCTTTCTTTAAACAAAAAACACAGCTACTGAACTGAAATGTAAAAAGTCACAAAGAAATTAATTAGGGCACCTGCCTTAATCCTTTCCAAAACCATGAAATGGAGGATATGGACAGAGGTATGTAGGTTACTTTCTTTGAACTACAGATCCCAGGATTCTCTAATCAGCATGGCTCACTCACATGCCCACCAGTAGGAGTCAGGGGCCATGTTGGCTAAGGGATTTAGGGAGCTGTAGAATTCCCATACATAGGGTCAAACATTGATAAGAATGGAGACTGCAGACAAGAAATCAGAAGAAGACTAGGAATGGGAAGGGCAGCTATAAAGGAACTAGACAAGATCCTAAAGAGTCAAGATATACAACTGAGCACTAAAGTAAGAATCATCCAAACCATCATATTCCCCATCACCATGTATGGATATGCAAGCTGGACTATGGGGAAAGTAGATAAGAAGAAAATGAACTCATTTGAGATGTGGTGCTGGAGAAGAGTACTGAGGATACAATGGAAAGCCAAAAAGACAAACAAATGGGCCCTGGAACAGATCGAGCCTAAGTTCTCCTTGGAAACCAAGATGATCAAATTGAGGCTGTTGTGCTTTGGCCACATCATGAGAAGTCATGAATCACTGGAAAAGACTATAATGCTAGGAAAGGTGGAGGGAAACAGAAACAGAGGAAGATGATATGCCAGATGGATAGACTCAATCAGAGCCTGGACTTGCAGAAACTAAGCAGAGCAGTGGAGAACATGGGCTCTGGAATGTGATTAGAAATACAACAATGGCCACTCAGTTTGCCCAGAAAGAGTAAATGGACCATGTGAAGCAGTCTGAAGTGACCATTGGGCCATGTGGCTGTGGTTCTCCCAGACTGCTTCTCTCACAAACTGTTCCATTAGTGCCCCATTGCATGCCTCCTCTTCCTCACCCGGGTTAATTGAGGGTTCATTTACATTGTAGAAATGATGCAGTTTGCCACTGCTTTAAATGTCAAAGCTCCATCTTATGCAATCCTGATATCTGTAGTTTTACAAGTTCTTTAGCCTTCTCTGCCAAAGAGTGCTTGTGCATCACCAAACTGTATATCCTAGGATTCTTATGGACAAGACAATTACAATGTAGCCCATCTCCTAAATCATTTTGTACATTATTTGATCTTTTTTCCACCTTCTTTTTTCCCCAAAACTTAACGCAGGATATAAAATATAGATGCAAACACACATCAAGATATAAGTAAAATATCTATGTTTCCATTCACTGGTGCATTTTAAAATGGTTTCTTTCTTCATATCTCTATTTGTTTAAAGTTTTAATTGTACTTGTTTAATTCAATTGAAAGTCATCTTGAGTTCTCTTTGTTGGAGAAAGAGGACATATAAATGAAAATAAATAAATAAATAAATAAATATGCCTTCCAGAAACCCCAAGATAGCTTTTTTGGGACTATACATAATGGTCATATACAGATGAAGATGGCAATCACAGAATTACAAATGTGGGACCGTTGCAAATGTGGTAGCACATTAAAGTGTGATGTCTGTGCACATGGTCTCTATGCATTGCCTTTGCATATTGTGCATGGCAATTACAGAATGGATTATCAGCCATGCACACTGGGCATTGATAATTACACTACATTGGTATTCAGTATTGGGGAAGCTTAACCTAACTCTGCTGGTGGATATTTACAATATGCTATGTAGAATCTCAGCCATAAATTCCATTACACATATGGCTTTACCTTTTTGGCCATTATGCAGTGGGTGTACTCAGTTTACATTTGTGTATGCGGAGTTTGCAACTGTAACCATTTCACTTGCCATTACACATTCAGGGCTGATGCATAACTATTCACCATTACCTTCTTTGTCCCACTTGATTCACTGGGATTGCACTGGACATTCCCCATTGCATCATGGTACAATTAGCAGGCACATGGGCAGATACGCAATCATTGCACAAAGTTGGTATACATCGGAAAGATGGTTTAGTGCAACCACTACAAAACAATATGAGTGCAGATTTATACTGTGGAAGCATGATGGTCTCAGACAAGAATAACACTAATAAAAAAATGTAGAATGGAAAGGCCTGTCCAGTCTGCTCAATATTAGATTTCATTACATTTAGGAAATCACAAAGTGTTCTGAAAGCGGCTCATTGACCCTTGCCTTCTCTCGGGGACACAAGAGTTTCCTGACCTCTCAGTGATCAAAGCCTCAGATGCCTTGTGTAACTGAATCATTGGCTTTGGCTGGAGCATTTTGCTGGACAAATGCAGTCTTCCGAGGCATCGGCAGCATCTCTGCTAGTAAAGGGGACAGCTGGCCCCAGGGGAGACAGCAGGATGGAAGAATGAGCAGTGAAGGGTGACCTGCCTGGAGTTCAGCTAGCCAGCCAGCCAGCAAGCCGGGTGGGCAGTCACAATGCCCCTGGCATTCATAGGGCAGCTTAATCTACAACCGCTGTACTCAGAGATAGCTTGGCCTTTTCTTTTTCCAGTATGGGTGGTGGAAGAGAAGCAGCAGTACATGCTGGGTTGTTATGGCAAATATCTTTATAGAGCATTTTAGCGGGTAGGGTGTGCTGCCTCCCTGTTCTGTGTTCTTGCCAACAATGGCTGTATCTGCACTGCAGAAATAATGCAGTTTGATACTGCTTTAACTGTTGTGGCTCCATCTTATGGGCTCCTGGGATTTGTAGCTAGTTGTGACACCAGAGGCTAAATATTCCACACAACTACAAATCTGGGAATTCCATAGCACTGAGTCATGGCAGTTAAAGTAGTGTCAGACTGCTTTATTACTGCAGTGCAGACACAGCCGACAACTTGGAAAGGTAGGCTATGATGATTCCCCCCCCCCCCCCCCCCATTTTACAGAATGAGGAACCAGAGTCATTGGCTAGCCAGGCTCTGTGTTAAAAACATAAACACCAGCTTGAAGCAATAATATGACATATGATATTTTTACTTCATATAAAATTTCAGTCATCTTCATTATCATCATCATTGAAATCTAGTTCAAAGCACTCCAACTTCCAGTTATCATCACATTAAAAAAAAATTTTTTTTATCAGTTAAAATACTGGTGATTCATACCCTGGTCTGAAGTAAAGCAGTAAGCTTCATTCCTCCATTGACAGGTAAATCTTCCCCATACCTCTAGACCATGGATTTCCAGTGGTTTATTTATATCCCAGTTTTTCCCCAATAACCTCAAGGCAGTGTATATGGCTCCTTCCCTTCCCACATTTTCCTCTCAACAACCCAGCAAGGTTGGTCAGGCTGAGAGAGATTGATTGGCCCAAGACCATGAGTGAGTTTCATGTTCCAGAATAGAGTTCAACCTGGGTCTTTCAAATCTCAATCTAAATCTCTAATCACTAAGCCAACTGCCATATCTGGTATCCGCATTTTCACTTATCCATGTCCAAAACAATGTATTTCCTCTAGGCATTATCTAGGTCCTCCAGTGTGATTCTATGGTTTGCTTCTAGTGGAAGTTGACCATAGTCACCCTGGGGATTCTAGAAATGCCTAGAGAGGTCTGTGACTCCACTGTGGTCAATTTCTTCCAAAAGTAATTCATTTCAATACGGTTTAAGATTATCCACAGTTTTGTGTTTCCATGGAAACTCTGGGAATGCATCTTCCATGGATATCAGAGTCATACTGTACTTTCTCAGTGACAGCTGATGGCTTCCATGTCATGGGTCTGGCTTTGAGACCAAACATTAAAAAAAGTACTCAAGCTTAAACATCTGGAATATTGCAGTTTAGATGTTGCAGTTTATTGGCCTTTGACACACTTCAAATGAAGTACTGTTCTGCAAAGTAGGACATATGGCCACTATAGATATGCATCTCCCAAAAATTTGGGCTTGCATCCTGTTAGTGACATATGGAGCTGTAACTAATAACCCAGTGACCAACTCCTGCCAAGACTCACCTTAATTCCATGGGTAGCCCCCTCTAGAGCCAAATAGTGGCTGATGGACAGCAGATGGTGTTGGAGAAGTATCCAACACTATATATATGGCCCACATCAATGATGCCAACCGCTAAGACTTCCACAGGACTTCCAGAATGTCCCAGAGTATGCTGCTGTAATTTTATTGCTGGAATTCGTAGGTTGTGCCATGCATGTAAGCCCAAAAAGTATCCATTGCATGACGGACCTATTCTGCTGATAGTGGCAGAAACAGAGTTGTGAAAACTGCTCCTTCATCTGTGTCTTGTCTTTGTCAGTTGTGCTTTGTGCATGATGTGTTCTGTTTGTACAGCATATCCTTTGCATTGTGGTTGCACATAGTACATTGTAAATTGTGGTCCAACATCCTATAGTTGCATTTTGGTTGTGCAGCCTATGCTTTGCATTGCAGTTGTGCATTGTCCATTGTCCATTGTGCAATGGCACTTATTATTATTATTAACCTTTATTTATGAAGCGCTGTAAATTTACACAGCGCTGTACATACAATCTTTTTAGTTAGACGGTTCCCTGCCCTCAGGCTTACAATCTAAAAGTCCTTTATATGTGTTGCACAATGCTACTATTCTGCATGGTGGTTGTATAGCTTCATGTATCATATCTCCACATTCAGGTATTTATGCTATTATAAGAGGATGTTGGATTGAGTCCTATGTTTGGCTTTAGGAACAGAACCAGATACTTCTTTCTTCTCTCCATCAACCACTCTGTGGCCATGGAGGGGGCCTTGTACAGGAGGAAGATCAATCCTGAAAGGAAGGAGATGTTTTATAGTTCTGCCTGGGTGGAACTTTATGATGCATCTCCTGGTGCTGGACTGCAGCCACTATTATTCTATCTGTGGGCCCAAACAGATAGGCCAAAATAAAGCTGCTTCAGATCACTTTGGAGGTATGCTGTTTAAATGATGCATGTGTCCTAAGAGGCCAGAAGCCACAGCAAAGCCACGCTCCAGTCCTAAGGTGCAGCTTTGACACAGCTTCGGGCCTCTTAAGATACATGTGTCATTTAAACAGCATACCTCCAAAGTGACCTGAAGCAGCTTTATTTTGCCCTGTCTGTTCGGGTCCTGTATTTCAATGCTCATGGGACCTTGAGAATTTTGGCACAGGCCCTTCCATGGAACAGTTTCAGATACTGGCTGCAATGTCAGTGATATGGTGAAGCCAATCTGGGTTCTAGGGTGTATCTATACTGTAGAAATAATGCAGTTTGACACCACTTCAACTACCATGGCTCCATACTACAGCATCCTGGGATTTGGGGTTTGGTGAGGCACCAGCACTCTTTGGTAGAGAAGGCTAAAGACCTTGTAAAACTGCGAATCCCAGGATTCTGCAACATGGAACTACAGCATTTAAATTGGAAGTACCTCTTGTTTGATGTTTATAGGAGCTATCCAAGGTGCTGGATCTATTTATAAATAGACTTTATAAAGTCTAACTAGATCATGGAGCAGATTCACCACTCCAGTGACATGAGACCTATAAGCAGCTGAAGTTCTTGTACCTCTGTGGGGAGGAAAGCTGCAATGGCTGAATTTTGCTCTCTAATATTCTCTCCTCTTTGTGAAGACACCTTCCATTCCTCCAAGCCACCTCTCTGCTGTCATCTTTATAAAGGAAAAAAGAAAGAAAGAAAAAAAAAAAAAGAAATTGAGTTTGGCCAGGTTGCAGTCCTTCACAGTTTGAATCCCAGTTCTGCGAAAAGAGTGGGATACAAATAATAATAATAATAATAATAATAATAATAATAATAATAATTCACTATGTTAGCAAAAGGCAAGAATTATTTCTTATGGTTATATTTTATGAGAATATTACACACACACACACACACACACACAGAGTAAGAGAGAGAGTCTTCCCCCTGTATTCATGGGGGATATGTTCTCAGACTTACTGTGGATAGCAAAACCTGCAGATAATGGCAAATGCTATATTTCTGCCAGAAGTTGACCATAGAGTCATGTTGGATGACCTTCAGATGACTTAAGAGACCTTTTTTTTTTTGGACATGGATAAATGAAACCAGGGTTATATGGTTTCGATGCCAAGCTAAGACATTCTTAGCTTGTCCAAAGGAGGGTGACTAAAATGGTGAAGGGTCTGGAAACCATGTCCTATGAGGAACGACTTAGGGAGCTGGGGATGTTTACCCTGGAGAAGAGAAGGTTAAGAGGTGATAGGATAGCCCTGTTTAAATATTTGAAAGGAAGTCATATTGAGGAGGGAGCAAGCTTGTTTTCTGATGCTCCAGAGAACAGGACCTGGAGCAATGGATGCAAGCTACAGGAAAAAAGATTCCACCTCAACATTAGGAGGAATTTCCTGACAGTAAGGGATGTTCTACAGTGGAACAAACTCCCTCGGAGTGTAATGGAGTCTCCTTCCTTGGAGGTCTTCAAACAGAGGCTGGATGGCCATCTCTTGGGAATGCTTTGATTGTGATTTCCTGCATGGCAGGGGGTTGGACTGGATGGTCCTTGTGGTCTCTTCCAACTTTACGATTCTATGATTCTTATTTATATAATTATACCACATATAAATATACCAGGGTGGCTTTTTTGGAGTTTGAGTGTTTTAGTTATGTCTTGTAATTTTTGTATATGTTTTTATGTAAATTTGTAATGTTTTAGATGGTTTTAATTGTTTTGCATTTTATTGTGATGTTTTTAACATTTTTTTTTTTGTCTGCTAGCTGCCTTGGTCTCTTCTGGGAGAAAGGCAGCATACAAATGAAACAAACAAACAAACAAAAATAACTGACCGTTACTTATCCTGCTGATATGGAGGTCAGAGTGTATATCTGTTTGGCTGAGATCCTGTGTCATCAGACATAGCTACTACAATGGAAGTCTGTTGAGATTGCTACTTCTGCTGATGCTATCCTCTCCAAAATGTGCATCTTAAGCCAGGTAGTTCCCAGCTGCCCAGTTTGGTTATCAACAACTGTAAATGGGAATTTGATCCAGTTTGGTTATTAACAATGGTAAATGGAAATCCCAGAAGTTACGAGAGCCTAATTCTGGCATACATTAAATATCTAACAGGATGCCAAACCATTTTTTTTTATTCTGCAAAAAAAAGTTGTAAGGAAACTAGTGGGGAGAGAGAAGATAAATCCTTCCGTAAAATAAAAAATACAGTAATGATAAAAGCAACCATGGTATAGTGGTTTGAGTGTTGTACTATGACTCTAGTGACCAGGGTTCAAAATCCAGCTCAGTCATGTAAACCCAACAGCTGACTTTGGGCAAGTCACACTCTCTCAGCCTTAGAGAATGGTAGTGGCAAACCCCCTCTGAGGAAACCTGCCAAGAAAACTCCACATCACAAAGTGACAAAAGCAGAACCAAAAATATAAGAAAATATAGCGAGAGCTCAAGGATAAGCAGCCAAAGCTGTGAATGTGTATTCCTCTTGCCTGCATGTTCAAATGATGAATAGGTTATATAGCCATCATTTGTTTTTCAAGTGTTCTGACCTAAGTCTTTTAGCGACCTTAATAAAGAATATCTCTTTGGTTTTTAGCCCATGTAATAAAAGGTGCATGTAGATGTGCATTACTTATGGCCTCACATCAAAACTCAAAGTCCGATTCTGATCACCACAGCCTGCGGGATCCTTTCTGTAAAAAATGAAAAATGAATGAATTATTTTATGTGTCGATAGAGCGCCAGGCATTGATCGATGAAAAAAGCAGCAATGTGATTCTCCCCACTCCCCAGTGCTCTGAAAGAGTCAGGTTGGGTCTACTGCTTGGTTTGGCCAGGATTCCTCTTTATTTCCCCAACATTCAGATTTTTTCCCTCCCTGTCCTCCACCACTGCCCTCCCTCAATCGCTGGGCCTCCAGAATGACTCTCTGACAGCCAGCCATTAATTATTATCATCCGAGCCTAATTCATTCATCCCTTTCTCTTCTCATGCAGAGGGACAGCTAGGGCTGAGGGCACTCAGAAAATGTAGGCATGGTTCCATATTCTTTATGCAGAGTGCGCTGCCTGCTACTTTGTTGGGTCACACTGGCTTTAATTGAATTGGCTTGCCAATAAAGCTGCTGTCATTCAGTAAGTGGAGTGTTGTACTACTCACGCCACAGCTGCTGCATACATCCAGACATTTCCTGAAGGCGAGCCAACCGGCCACTCTCCCAAGTTGCCTGTTGTGTCTTCTTCTTCTTCATCATCCTCTTCCCTTTCCTTTGCACCCTTCCTTCTCCCAATGCTCTCCTCTCCTCTCTCCTCCCCCTCCCCCTCCCCCTTTTCTTCTTCAATTGATTCATTAATTTGAACAGAAGAAAAAGAGCCATCCTGGATTAGGTTAAATCCTGTTGACACAATGGTTAGCTTGATGCCCTTGAGATGCCACTAGCAGGACACAAGTCCAATGGTGACTTCCATCTCATGTGTTTTCTCCATTTTCATAATGGATTGAGAAATTTGATGAGATGAGTGAAGCTGGATCCCACCAGAGGCTGATCTAGACCAGCATTCGGTTTGTGCAGCAGCCAACCTGATATCTATGGGAAGTGACCAGGAAAAAATTGGGAGTGTCAGGAAATCTTGATGAGGAAACTCCTAGTGGGTGAGAATCTTTGCAGTTTGGGACTTATTCTGCACACACAGAAAATCCACATAGCTGTTTTGTCCACAAAATGGGATTTTCTTCACAGGAAACATGTTTCCTGAACAGAAAAAAGTATTTCCTGAGCAGAATGTAACATGTATATATCTTTTTTTTGCCTGTAATAAGTCCTGAACTGTGTGAAGTCTTCAAAAAGCGTACAGGTTCTTTTCTTGCAGTTCTTGAAGACTTTCTTCCAATGAGGAGAAAAATGGCAAAATTATTCATTCTTGGCAGTGAGAATGAAATTACATCCATAGGCAGGAGATGAGTGCATTTTCCATCTTGCATTCCCCAGCTAGTGAGCTATAGGGATATATGGCCTTTGAGACAGAGAGTTTTGTATAGCCACCTGACCAGTAGCCATTGATGGCTCTATCCTCCATGAATTCATCCAATCCCTTTAAAAAACTGTCTAAGTTGGTAGACATCACAATATCTCATGGCAGTGATTCCCACTGTTTAACTATGCCCTGTATGTAGAAGTGCTTCCTTTTCTCTGGCCTTTCCTGCACTGGCCAGGATACCCCAGGGGAAGCCTGGAGTATCCTGGCCCTGCAGATAACCTGTTCTGCCCCCCTCCCCCCCCCCATTACCCTGGCCTCCATTTCTGTACTGTAATGGTTGTCTGCACAGGCATCCCACTGAGTCACCCAGTGTGTCTGCTGCTGTCACAGGTCACTCACTTCAGAGGTCAGAATGAGATCCCCAGTGATGATCACATGCTAGGCACTTCATTCTTCCCCCTGTGGAACACCTGTGCCATGGAGTGGGGAGAGAGGGAGCAACAGATAAAATTTTTTAAAAACTCCATTGTAACCTTGTTATGCCCTGGTTCTGATGCAGCATGTGAGGGATGTGGTCCGAATTGACCACACTAGAACTGGGGTTTGAGCTATGTGTCGTCTGGACAGCACGATACCAGAATTGGGGGTGGGATGGGCCTCTTGGCCTGTGCAGACAAATCCTGTGTCTTGGTTGTTAAAGCATGCATTTCTGAGGATATCTCAATGTGTTAGGGGGAAAATGAGTTAATTGTATGAAATATGTAACATCTACTTTGACCCACAGTTTCCCTTGATCTGTTGTTGTTGTGTGCCTTCAAGTTATTTCTGGCTTATGGCAACCCTAAGGCAAACCTATCATGGGGTTTTCTTGGCATGATTTGTTCAGAGGGGGCTTGCCATTTTCATCCCCTGAGACTGTGAGCATGTGACTTACCCAAGGCCACCCAGTGGGTTTCATGGCTAAGCTGGGAATTGAACCATGTTCTCCAGAGATGACTGAATTCTGTGACCAGGATCCTACGTAGTGTTTATGTAGTTTAAATCTACACTTGTGTAGTTTCACTGTAGTTGTGTTCCAATGTCATTCTTCTGGATACCAATGTAGTGCACCACCATATTTTGTGTCCACTAGTGTAGCTGCTTGTTGTCCCATGGCACAGCAGGGAATGAGCAAGAGCTGCTTCTGCAGTCCCAGTCAATCAAGTAGTACAGTGAAGGCACTGAGAAATACTTACACACTACCTAAGGATGTGCAACTGTATGAGTAAAATCTGCTAGAGTAGACTCAGTGAATCAATTGTTGATTGGTAAATCAACACATAGATAAATGCAACTGATTCAAGGACTGCACACTAGCTGGGCCTAACAGTAGGATGGAGACTCATGCAATGATGCACTGTTGTGTAATGGTAATGGCTAAAAGGTACAATTTCCTCTGCAAAGAAACTTGTTTCTGCTTATGACACCAATAGGAGTCCAGCGTGTGGTTTAAGGTATCACCTTTGGGTTGCCAATCTGGTTCATAGCCAGTTTTGTCCCTGCATTGTGCTAGTATCTCAATTAAACAACAACAACCCTTCAGTGTAAAAAAAATATAGAGCAGCAACGCAATCAGAAAAGCATGGCATTTAACAGGAATGGCAACCATAAAGGCAGGAGACATAGACCAAGCCAACACACCAATTTACCTGTGTTTGACTTACACATGAGTATGTCACTAAGAGGATGTCAGTCATGGACTTCCTGAGCCTGGGCTACTCAAAGTGGTGGTCTCTAGACCCACGTTAGCCCTTCAGTATTTGGCTGCCAAGTTTTGGTCAGACCTCACCTGGAATAATGTGTTGAGTTCTGGGCCCCACATTTCAAGATAAACTGGAATGTGTCCAGAGGAGGATGACCAAAATGGTGAAAGGTCTGGATACCATGCCCTGTGAGGAGAGGCTTATGGATCTTGATATGTTTAGCCATGGGAAGAGAAGGTTAAGGGGTGACATGATAGCTCTGTTTAAGTATTTGAAGGGATTTCATATTGAGGATGGAGCAAGCTTGTTTTCTGCTGCTCCAGAGACTAGAACCTGAAGCAATAGATTCAGACTACAGGAAAAGAGATTTTACCTAAACATTAGGAAGAACTTTCTGATGGCAACAGCTGTTTGGCACTGGAATACACTGCCTCAGAGTATGGTGGAGTCTCCTTTGGAGGTTTTCAGTCCGAGGCTGGATAGCCACCTGTTGGAAGTGCTTTGATTGTGTCTTCCTGCATGGCATGGGGTTAGACTGGATGGCCCTTGTGGTTTCTTCCAGTGCTATGATTCTATGAATCTATGATTCCTGGCAATTTTACAGGAGAGAGAGAGAGAGAGAGAGAGAGAGAGAGAGAGAGAGAGAGAGAGAGAGAAACTACACAGTTGTACACCAATCCAATAGGTTCAAATTAGTAATGCACTGGGGGAAAAAGGCAGTCCCCCACATCAGATACCTGGAGAAACCTTGTCCTGATGTACCAAAGCTGCTGCAGCAAACATCTCTTCCTTTCCTTGAGGTCCAGGAGCCAATGATCCAATAATAGCTGGGCTCCTATCATGAGTTAATCAACTACATTGTCAAGTGGATTAATTTACGGCTTGATCTTCCAGTCCAAAGCAAAGTCAACAAATTAGCAAACTGAAGAAGCTATCTCCCCCTTTTCTGATCTGCTGCAACTCTAAGGCAACAATGGTGGGTTCTGCCCTTGGCAGTGATGCATTGAAAAGGCCTGGAATGGAATTTGTCGGAGTAGAGGGATTGGGTGTCCAGCCAGCCAGTGTGTTTTTTCAATTAAGAGACCAGCTCTGACCTCTCTGCTACTCAGTCCTGGCTCTAATAGAATATCATTGTTTCTCATTGCAAAAATAAATACCAACGATGACAGTTAATATATTTCGTTAGCCTGGGAGCTTAAAGATCTCATTAAGAAGTCAAGCAGCGTTGACGAAACAGGCAACATTAGAGGTGCGCATTTGTTATCCAGCCCGCAAAGCTGTTTGGATGGCAAGATCCTAACTTTTCCTCTGCAGTTTTGTAAAATGTAGGGAGGTGGGGGTGGGTAATGGGTGGGAGAAAGCTGGCTTGATTTATGAGCCCTGTAAAGTGATAGCGAGACTGGAGCGAAAAGATCTGAGGAAACACAGTGGCCTTCTGCATTTTAATGCATGGTAAGAAGAACTGGATGGGTTACCTGGCACAAAGAGAGGAAGTAAGAGTAAGGGGCCGGCCCTACCATGAGTCAGCGCAGTAGATTTGGTGTGTTGTGAATGGGCAGCAAAGTGTTGGTTATTTAATTGATTAATTCACAGCCAGAGATGGGGAGATTACTGCCTGGAATATCCCATTATATATATATATAATCACTTGTGCCTTATTAATTTTTCTGGTTTTGTTTACCATATACTTTGGGTGAGTAAAGGGAGCCATGTCCATACCTTCCAGTGTTTCACAGATGAAAACTGGGATACAAGTGGCAAGCAACTTCAGAGGATGGTCAAGAGGGCAAAAGTTATTCATGAGAAAGAATACAGAAGATAGGAGAGACTGCAGCAGTTTGTTTTTTTTTTGCCCCTTCCACTTTTCTCCCTCCTGCTGAGTTAACTGAGTGTAAACTACTTTTGCACTTTGAGCTCAGTTTGCACAGACTGAAGTAAGCCAAGGATGAAGTGGAAAAGTGAGAGGAGGGGAGGGAAACTGGGACATTTTAAAAGCAGATGAAAAAGTGGGACAACAGAGGATTACTTGGGACTGTCCCTGCCAAATTGGGATAGTAGAAGCATTTCTTTCCCTATTTTAGACCCCAAAATGTATTGGATCAACTTTGAAGAAGTGACTTAGGCTAGTGCTCTTTGGAGTGTATTGGGCATACATGGATTATGACCCAACCAAGACAGGGCTCCCAGATCTTAGGTCTTCTGCTTCTTCATCTGGGCCTCATGGTGATGGGAAGGAATCTCAGGGTGAGAGCGCTGTTTTGAAAAGTGAGTAGATGTACATTTTCTTCGTTTGTTAGACTTGGTGTTTTTTATTTGAATGGCAAGCTTTGAGTTCAAAGAGGGAGTGAACATGTAACTATGTCTGACAGAGGTTTATATTCCTGAAGAAATAGCTAGGAAGAATCTAATATCCAGCCTCTGAGGTGTCACCTAGTGTGCTCTGAACTCCTCACACCCCCTAGTTACAACACTGTATGTTGTTCAAGTTAGCAACTTTTAAAATCATCATCATCATCATCATCATCATCATCATCATCATCATCATCATCAT
>NC_056522.1:11180769-11248295 GCF_019175285.1 Sceloporus undulatus
ATCCCACCCTTTCTCCAAAATTGGGATTTAGGGTGGCTTACAATATTACTTTTGCATGTACTTACTAACTGCTAGCCAGCATGTTCACAAATCTCTGGTTTGTTTGCCTTTCCAATCTCTTTGTTTTCCTGCTTCATTCTAAGATATAGTCATACATTTTTTTTCTTTCATATCTCTGATAGACCATATTTAGACAAGCATTTGTAAGTAAAGCTGTTTAATGTGTTTTACAAAAAAGACTCAGTTTATTTACTTTTTGTGCTAGATCCTGTGTGTGTGTGGGGGGGGCATGGGACTGGTTGTTGTTCAGCTTCTACCTTGCCCATTTGATTACTCTGCTTGAGAGATCCATTACTCTCGCACACATTTCCCAAAATGCATAGGACATCAGTAGGATTCTAGCCCTCATCCTAAAGAAGCTGTGAAACACGGCCAATTCGCTGAGCCCTCAGTAAATTGCCTTTGGTTTCTTGAAGAGAGAAGGCATATATGGACACATACTCTGTCTCCACCAGTTCTTATCCTTGACATGACCTGGTTTTGTATTAGCAGAGTGAGGCTGACTTTCATACAACTAGTTTGAAATCCACCTGGATGAGACATGCTAAATCAAGATGATTATCGCTTACGAGAAGCAGATCCATAAAACTCCATTGTGTTGCTCCCACAGTTCCTGATACGGAGTGCGGGTGAAGGTAACCACGCCTTGTTCATTCCGTTTGATGTGATGTGTCAAAGCTTTTGCCAGTTGGTCTTCTTCAAGTCTCTGCTAGCCAAACTCTCAATCTAAGGGTAATTATCTGTGTAGGTGGTAGAAAAGCCCGGAGGCACCTGGGATACTCGGCACGTATTACATTTTCACATCCTTGTTGTTTGGGTAGTAGCACTGAAACTCTCTCTCTCTCTCTGTGTGTGTGTGTGTGTGTGTGTGTGTGCGAAATAAAATAAAGAACTGCCAAGAAAAACAAAAGAAACCTTGAGAGCTCTGAGAGAAACGGGACTGAAATGCTGATGTGCAGTTTTGAAATTGTATGAGAGGACAGGGTTTTTCTTTAATTGCCAGTGACTTCACTGTTATTGGAGCAATGCAGCAGCCATGCCTGCTATGCAAAAGCTAAACTAGGGTTAGGGGGTATAATGAGGCTGGACTGCCATCTTGGAAATCATAGAATCTGAGCCATGTGACCCCAAATAAAACAACAACACTACACCACACCAACCAACCAAACCCATCCACCCATCACATTTCAAGGTAACTCAAAAGCTGAATTCTGACTTTTATATGCTGGTGGTTCATGGTCCAAACAGGGGAGTGACAATTTTGGGCTGCAGTGCCTCTTCTCCCTGCTTAAGCTATGGGCTGATCCTGCAGTGATAGAAAATAGAAATGTTGCAACTAAACGAAAAGTCTGGGGATGGGATGGAGGTGAAAATAGGTGAGAATTTAAGGGCTAGAGAGGACAGGAAGAAGTTTCTTTGAGCTGTGAGGCAGCAGTTGTATCTATATTTATCTGAGAACGCAATCTTTAGTACATATTGGGCTAAATCCTATTGTTAGTCCCAGATAGATTAGAGCCATTGAATTAATTGGATTCATCTATGTGTTTACTCATTAGCCAATAATTGATTCAATGGGTCTACTTTATTTGGGACTAATCAATAGGATTCCAGCTGTTGTGATTTTTTTCTGACTCCACAGTTAAGGTCTATATCTGTCCCTTTCCCTATCAGAATCATAAAAAAAAAGTGATAAGAGAACTACAATTAAAAGAAAACAGATATAGAATCTTTGGTCTGGTACACACAGGCAGCGAAATGCCGCCCATGTGGCCATACAGATGCGCACTCAAAAAGGAGCCACTCTAGGCGGCTCTTAAATTATTATTTATTATTATTAACCTTTATTTATGAAGCGCTATGAATTTACACAGCGCTGTACATGCAATCTTTTTGGTTAGACAGTTTTCTGCCCTTGGATGCCAACACAGGAGAGATGTGGTCAGAGCAGTGGGTGGAAGTGATAATGCGTGCAGCTGAACGCTGAACAGAGATTAAAGGACGGAGGTGAGAAAGAGGAAGCCCAGCCAGGAGGACATTACAGTAATCAAGTCGTGAGATCACTAGGGCATGGACCAGGATCTTGGCAGTAGAGTCAGAGAGATATGGTCGGATTTTGGCAATATTGTACAAAAAGAATCTACAAGCCTTGGCTGTGGTCTGGATCTGAGGGATACATGACAGAGAAGAGTCAGAGATAAAACCAAGACTGTGGGCTTGCTGGACTGGTTGAATGGAAATGTTGTACACAGAGACAGTAAAGGAGAGTTGAAGGGTGGGCTTAGGAGGAAAGACAAGAAGCTCTGTCTTGGACATGTTGAGCTTCAAACGCCAATGGCGCATCCACTGCGAGACAGCTGTGAGGCAAGACGAAACTTGCTGTTCAAGCCTTGGAGAAAGGTCAGGGGCGGAAAGATACAACTGGGTATCATCGGCGTACAGATGGTAGGAAAAGCCAAGAGAGCTAATGAGTTTTCCTAAGGACAGTGTGTAGCCGTATGATGCCACTTCTGCTGACAGGCGTCTGTATGCAGCACCACAACTGCGCAGCTGTGGCACCGCTGTGTGGACAGGTGCATACACCTGTGACGTGACTAGGGCTGGGTGTGTCTGGACACCCAGCCCTATTGAGCCCTAATAGCACCGCAACGTGCCCATCTGTACTGGGCCATAGAATCATAGAGGTTGGAAGGCCATTGAGTCTTCCACTTAGACCTTGTCTGCTTGGGCCAAAAGGCCCATTTACCCCCATTATTATATTTATTTATATCTCACCCTTTCCCCAAAACTGGGATTCAGGGTGGCTTACAATATTAAGGAGCTCTGGTGACTCAGTGGTTAAATTCCTGTACTGCAGCCACAAATCACAAGGTTGCGAGTTCAAAACCAGAAAAAAGATCAAGCTTGACTCAGGCTTGCATCCTTTCAAGGTCGCTAAAATGAGTACCCAGAGTGTTGGGAGCAATTAGTTTACACATTGTAAACCGCTTAGGGAGTGCTTAAGTGCATTGATAAGTGGCATAGAAATGTACTTGCTATTGCTACTTGCTATCATCTTATTTGGGCGACACATGGGCCAAACTCCAGTCCTGGTGCAGGCAGTCCAGATGGTGTCTGGCATGTTCCATACCAGAACTGGGGCAAAACAAGATGACAATGAGTTTAAAAACCTATCTGTTGCTCTGGATCATCTGGGAAGAATGACCTCATTCTCAGGTCAGAACAGGGCACTCAGCATATGAACATCACTGGGTGCTTTGTTCTAAACTCAGACATGAGAGATCTGCAGAGATGGCAGTTGCACTGGAGGTCCCAGTGAGATGCTTGTGCAGACAGCTGCTGCACTGTGGGAACAGGTAATGGGAGCAGGTTGGGGCAACTATGGGGCCAGGATACTCTAGGTTGCCTCTGCAATGTCCTGGCTAGTTTAGATAACTCCATAGTTATCGGCCTCTGAGGGAGAGAGTAGGCTGGCCCAGTACCATCTGGGGCTAGCCTGAAGAAAGAGGCTCCTCCCTCCCTAACTGCCCGCCTGCCCGCCCGCTTTCCACCTGGGCAGGAGCGGCCCAGAGAGACTCTTCCTTGCCGCCGGAGCGGCGTTTCTCCAGGGGGAGAATCTGTAATCTGTACTGTATCGTATTTTCATTTTGTTTTGTAAACCGCCGTGATCATAGGAACGGAGGTATATAAATAAAATTTCAATCAATCAATCAATCAATCAATCAATAGTGTGGGCAATCCATCTAGAGCCTCCCCAGAACATCTAGCCTCTTTTTGAAGTTACCCAGAGAAAGAAACCTTGCTGACACTTTAAGCAGCGGCTTTCCTGCACTGGGTGTCACATGGTCTGTAGGGGTGGGGCTAGAGGGGTTGGGGCTTCTGGGAGTGGGAAGTCTGGGGTGGGGCTTCCAGTGGATGGGATTGCCAGGGGGTGGGGCTTCCACTCCCCTTGCCAGAAATGGTGTGTGCTGCCTCTCCTCGTGCTGGAAAAGGACGGGACTAGTGGGCAATGGAGTTCGTGCACAGAGTGTTCAGCCCCTGCGTGCACTGCTCCATCATCCCATGTGCTGCTCTATGCCCCCCATAGGCACTGCTTCATGTCCTGCGCACACTCCGTTCCCCATGTGCATGGAGCAGTGTGCAGGGTGATGAAGTGTGTGAACAGGGGATGGAGTGTGGAGGATCTTGTGTGTGTGTGTGTGTGTGTGTGTGTGTGTGTCTGTGTCTGTGTGTGGAGGGGTAACTGGGTGTCACCCCCTTCTCGGATATTACCTGGTGCAGTCTGCACTCCCCGCACCCCCCAGTGACACTACTGAATATTGGTTTTACTGCTGAATTTTACTGTTAAATCTTACTGTCAAGAAGTTTCTTCTAATGTGCAACTGAAATCTACCCTCCTGTAACTTAAAACCATTAGACCAAAGGTCTACAGGAAAAGAAGTTCCACCTCAACAGTAGGAAGACCCTCCTGACAGTAAAAGCTGTTTGACAGTGAAACACACTCCCGCGGAGAGTGGTGGAGTCTCCTTCTTTGAAGGTCTTTAAACAGAGGCTGGATGGCCATCTGTTGGGGATGCTTTGATTCTGAGTTCCTGCATGGTGGGGTTGGACTGGATGGCCCTTGATATCTCTTACAATTCTATGATTCTGGTTCTTGGTGCATCTACACTGTAGAAATAATGCCGTTTGACACCACTTTAACTGCCAAGACTCCATCCTACAGAATCCTGGGATTTGTAGTTTGGTGAGCCACCAGCACTCTTTGGCAGAGAAGGCTAAAATGGTAAAACTGCAGTCCCCAGGATTCCATAGGATGGAGCTACAGCACTTAAATGGTGTCAAACCCCATTATTTCTACAGTGTAGATGCACCCCAGGTCCTACCCTCTGGGGCAGCAGCGAACAAACCTGCACTCTCCTCACTGTAACAGGCTTTTAGATGTTTAATCGTGCCACTCCTCTGTTTTTAATCCAGGGTTCAGACAGTGATGAGTGTCCAGGGTTTCAGGCAGAGATGACCAATAATGAAACCTGGGACCGTCTTCATGGGAAACATGTGCTCTCTATTGTTGCATTTGTCCTTCATAGTTGATGGGATGAGACTGCTGCTTGGGAATCTCTCTGCCCCAAGCAATTGTTCCTTTTTTACAATTAAGTTTCTGGTTGTAATTAGACACCTGGTTCTAGGTTGTGACTGAAGGCCAGGCCCTGGGAAAGGAGTGGTGTAAAAATGGCAGTAGCGCCAGGAGGCACATTGACTCAGAAAGATGTTGTGAATCACACAACTCCTTGCTCCAGGGCTGAACAAAGGCGCAGCTATGCTACTGTGACTGTCTCACATTTAGCCAGGCTGTTGGGTGAGGAGATCAAGGCTTGTCCACTTCTAGAGCTTGAGAAGTGATTAAAAAAAAAAACCTAAAAAACTAATTAATTTCTATGATTCGTGTCAGCATTTCAGCACAGTTATCACTTGTTGCCACTTGTCTGAAGTGCAACCCATTGCTTTAATAGTTTCATTTCTTGTTGCTTTTTCATTGTAAGCAACCCTAGGATTGCCAGGAGATAAGTTTTCTTCAAACGTGAAAAATTTCTCCCAAAATGCCTTTAAAAATTAATATCTTGGGTCTGCTTGGTGGCTACCCCTCAGTTCTGGAATATCCTTCCTAGAGAAACGAAAAGCCACCCGTCTCACTTGCTGTCCTTCTGTTGGCAGGCACAGACTTTAAAAAAAGAAATCCATTCGGTGTTTGAGAACTGCAAGTTTTGACAGATGGGGCTTTTTAAATAGAGTGCTACACTGTTTTTAATTGTACTGCTTTTAAACAGCTTTTTTATTATTTAAAGGAATATGTTATTGGTAGTTTAGTTACAGTTTGATGTTTAGCCAGCATGGTGTAGTGGTTTAAGCATTTGACTATGAGTCTGGAGAACAGGGCTCAAACCCATGCTTGGCCATGCTCCCACTGGGTGACCTTGGGCAAGTCACACTCTCTCAGCCTCAGGGGAAGACAATGGTAAACTCTTTCTGAACAAATCTTGCCAAGAAAACCCCATGATAGGTTCACTTTAGGGTAGTCATAAATCAGAAAAAACTTGAAGACAGACAGACAACAACAACAATAACAACAGTCAAATTGCATGTTTTAAATATGTTGGCCAGAATCCTGTTCATTAGTTCCCAATTAAAGTAGATTAAGGGAGCATTCATACTACGTTATAAACCAGTTTGGAAACTGGTTGAACAGGGAGTCATTCATACTTGTGCTGGTTTTTCCTCACCCAAATTTCAGGGGGGGAGGGGGCTGCCACAAATCTCCCTTAACTTGGTGCTTTTGACACCGAGGCATTTTCTTTTCAAAAGCACTAGGATTTTTTGGGGGACCTGCCAATGGGAATATACTGGCATCCCATTTGGGGCAACCCAAGAGGGAGGGATAATGGGCAGAGGTCTTGGCTTGGTGGCAAATCACCATTGTTTTAACCCTCTAAGCATTTGTGGTTGGTGGGTGAAGATATCGGCTCTTTAAATCCAGTGGATTCAAATTTCTCATGTTGTCAAGTGGTCCCCTTAAACCACTGCACAGCTATTTTTCTCATCTGCTGGTGAATTAGTCCCCTTATCTGCACTGATGCCTGATGCTCAGATGCCACCAAAGTCAAGGAGGGGGTTCTTTTGGGAACATGGTACAGCTTATGTTTTGCTTTTGTTTTTTTGAAAAAAAAGTTTCTGTGCACCATTGCATTTGCGTGGCTTCCACAATGTTTCGCGGGGGTTTCTTGGCAAGGGTTCAGGGACGTAGCCAAGGGGGGGGGTCCTTGAGGTCCGGACCCCCCCTTCCATTAGAAAAATGAATGGTGTGTGCTGCTGCGCCGCCGCACCCAAGCCCCATTATAATGGTGGCACTTAGTCTGGATCCCCCCTTCCTAAAATCCTGGCTACATCCCTGAAGGGTTTTTCATAAGGGCTTGCAATTGCCATCCTCTGAGGCTGAAACAGTATGACTCCCCCCAAGGCAAACTTGGGGGTTTCTTGGCAATGGTTGTCCATAGGGGATTGCCATTGCCATCTTTCGAAGTTCAGACAGTGTGACTTCCCTCAAGGAGAACCGATTGCAGGGCTTTTTTTGGGCAAGGGTTCTTCAGAGGGCCTTGCCATTGCCATCCTCTGAGGTTGACAGGGGAGAGATTATATGCAGAGGGCGGAACATCCAATCTCACCTGGGGTCTTGCCCTCCCACTCGTGGACCACCTCTTCCTTGTTGGCAAAGTGCCATATTATTGCAGACGCAGAGTCATATCACCAACTATGACAGCAGAAGCAGAAAGACACAGATGTGCATCATTTGAATGACAGTTTGAAAAGAAAACTGAGAACGGTATGGAGGCTCCATTTTAAATTGATAGTTATGGTAGTGTGAACGCCAACAGAGTTAAGTCGGAGCAAGTGTAGTGGGAACTTTGATTCGGAATTGCAACATCGAATCGCCTCAGATCGCCTTGCTACAAAAATGCTAGTGTGAATGCACCCTTATTGAATCAAGTCAGAACATAGGCAAATTCTATTGATTCAATGGGTCTACTCTGGTTAGGACTAATGACAAAATTCCATCTGTTGTAAAGGGCTCTTGTAGCACCTTTGAAACTAATTGTGCAAAAGAAGTTGCAGCATGAGCTTTCATAGACTTGGTTTACTTCCTCAGATGTATGGTGACCAGAAAAGACCTCTATAATCAGACTGTATGAATAGTCAAATTTGTGGACATGGAGATGAGGTGACAATGTATACCCACAATGCAAAACTTGTGTCTATGGTGATGAGGTGACAAGTTCAATTTTAACTATAGATGTTGAGGGACAAATGCAGGAGGGAAGATGTTGCCTAAAGCCAATGTGGGTGGATGAATATATGAATGGTGAAAGGAATTTTAGAATGTAGTGTGTGCAGGCTGGGAACCGAAAGGAGAAGGGCAAATTAGCTTACAGTTGTAAACCGCTTAGACACTGCTTAGGCGGTATGAAGCGGTATATAAATGAAGCTTGTTTGTTTTTGTTTGATAAACTGACCAAGATCATCACCATGGGGGTTGACATCTCCATACTTACAAGTGATGTATTTCTATGGCTATTCATACAGTTTGCTTAGAAAGGTCCTTCCTGGGCACCATTCACTCCATGCATCTGAGAAAGTACACTTACTGCCGGTACAAACTGGCAAAAAGAGCCAGCTTCGGGGTAGTGTGGGGGCGTGGCGGCCACATAGTACTCCCTGACTCTGCCCCCAAGCTGGCATCATGCTGCCTGCCCAACCAGACGGCAGGCAGCATTTCAGCATTTTGGTGACACAGCATTTAGATACCACATGACAAAGAAATGCTGAAAAAACTTTGCTCAGTGCAAGAAGGAGAGGCTTTCTGCCATTTCTTTTTGCACCTGGGAAAGGCCAGATTGGGTCTGTGGTGTGCAGTTGTTGCAGCCCTGATCTGGCACACAAAGGGGTGGTGTGACACCGTCTGTTTTCTGCCTAAGTTTATGAAAGCTTGTGTTACAACTTTTTCCATTCACTTAATAATATAATAATAAAACTTTATTTTTATATCGCTTTTCCAGCAGATCAAAGCAGTTTACAGTTTCTCAAAAAAATATGCAAAAGTATATAATGCAATATAACACAATAATCATAAATAGACATTCAATTCAATAAAATTTTTAAAAATCTACATACAAACAGCTCAAAGGTGCTACAAGATCCCTTTGCTTACTGATATTCCAGGCTAACATGGTTATGATCCAAAACACGCTGCAGAAATAATCCAGTCTGATACCACTTTAACTGCCTTGGCTCAGAACTAGGGAATCCTGGAAATTGTAGTTTATTGTGGCACCAGAGCTCTCTCTCACAAAGAAACTAAATGTCTCACAAAACTAAAGTTCCCAGAATTCCAGAGCACTGAGCCAGGGCAGTTAAAGCAGTTTCAAACTGGATTATTTCTGCAGTGTGTTTTGGACCAATGTCTCCCAACCCAACCTGTTGTGTTTGTTTTCATTTGTAGGCTGCTTTGAGGGCCAGTATTGGTCAAGAGGTGGGGATATAAGTAAAGATCAATGCAGAGAAACAGAAACTGACAACAAAAAAGGAAGGACAAGAGACCTGTCCCACAAGATCCCAGAAATCAAAGAGAAATTTAAACCAAAGGAGGGATGCTCTATAATCAGAAGAGCAACATAACACAGGAGTTAAAGAAAAGTTAGAAAAAAAACCTGATGGAGAAAATACAAAGAAGAGCTATATAAAAAATATGAAAGATTGAATGACACATGGGAAGAAGAAACTTACGAAGATGAACTCCAAATTTTGGAAAGACAAGTAAAAGCCACACTCAAAGCAATGGGGAAGAATAAATCACCAGGAACAGATGACATATCATTTGAACTGTTGCAATCCATAGGGACAGATTCATGTATAGTTCTAACCAAAATCTGCCTAAAATATGAAAAACAAAGCAGTGGCCCACAGATTGGAAGTGATCAGTATACATTCCCATCCACAAAAAAGGAGATATAAAAGCTTGCAATGACTATAGGACCATTGCATTAATTTCCTATACATGCAAAAGCATGCTCCAAATTCTACAACAAAAACCCCTACCATGTATGAAGTGAGAAATCCCAAAGGTGCAAGCTGGATTCAGAAAAGGAAGAGGCGCTAGAGATCACATTGCAAAAATAGGATGGATAATAAAATTCCAAAAGAAAATCTGCATGTGCTTTATTGACTACAGCAAAGCCTTTGGCTGTGTAGATCAGAAAAAGCTATGGTTTGCTCTTAGAGGAATGGATGTGTCAAGGAATGAATGTGTCAGCACACTTGATTGTCATGATCAGGGGTAGGCAACCTGCGGCCCGCGGGCCGGATGTGGCCCGGCAAGGCCTTGGGACCGGCCCCAGCCCGGTCCAGCCGCCGATTGCCGCCGGAGCCTTTGGCCTCTCGCGTGAGGGCATGGGGCCTTTGACCTATCAGGAGAAGGCGGGCAAGGGGAGGCAAGCAGCAGGCAAGGAGCGCAAGCGGTGGGCAAGGGGGGCAATTGTCTATAGAAGCCTCCAAAACATGCATTTATATTAACATAAAAAAAACAGCAATTTTTTTGTGTCCTCCATTTTTTAAAAAAGTGTCCTCCATTTGAAAATTTTGTCCCACGTTTGTCCCAGTTTATTTATTTATTTAATTTTTTTTTAAAAAATGTTTAATTATTTATTTTTGGGCTTCGGCCCCCCAGTTATCTGAGGGACAGCAACCCGGCACCCGGCTCAAAAAGGTTGCCTACCCCTGGTCATGATGCATAACCTGTACTCAGGACAGGAGGCTGCTGTCAGAACTGAACATGGAGAAACAGAATGGTTCCCAGTTGGCAAAGGGGCCAGACAAAGCTGCATGCTATCATTCTATTTATTTGGCCTGTACGCAGAAAATACTGTACACAGAGCAGGCTTAGGTTCAGAGACAGGAGGAGTGAAGATTGGGGGAAAGAACATTAACAACCTAAGATACAAATGACACAATAATACTGGGGGGGGGGGGGGGGGAAGGACCTGGAGCAATTGTTGAAGAAGGTCAAGGAAGAAAGTGCAATAACTAACTAACTAATCAAACAAAAATAATGATCATGGAAGATCTACAAAAATTAATCCTAGATAATGAGAAAGGTGAAATAGTCAAAGAGTTCCATACTTCAGATCAAATATTTATCAGAATAGAGACTGCAGCCATGAAATCAGAAGAAAACAAGGTCTGGGAAGGGCAGCTGTGAAAGAACTGGACAAGTGCAAAGATATAACTCTGAACACTAAAGTGAGAATAGTCCAAACCCTTGTATTCGCCATCACCATGTACAGAAATGAGAGCTATGATCTTTGGAATAGCGGTATTTAAATAAAACAAATTATTATTATTATTATTATTATTTGAGATGTGGTGCTGGAGAAGAGTGCTGAAGATACCATGGGTGGCCAAGAAAACAAAAAAATGGGTTATAGAACAGATCAAGCCTGAACTCTCCCTGGAACCCAAGATGACCAAACTGAGACTGTTGTACTTTGGCCACATCATGAGAAGGCATGATTCATTAGAAAAGACAATGATGCTGGGAGAGGTAGAGGGCAGCATAAAGAGAGGAAGACCACATTACAGATGGTTATACTCTATCAAAGAGGCCACAAGCCTGAGCTTGCAGGACCTGAGCAGAACAGTGGAGGACTGGGTATCTTGGAGATGTCTCATTCACAGGAAAGATTTTCACACCAGTGCTTTAGGAAGCACATGTGTTTGAAAGCCTGATGTGCTTCTTAAATGTCAAGGAATTGTCCCCTCGCCTCCAGCGTCCCTGAATCGTTTAGCAAGCAGCAATTTCCTATGAATGGAAACTTTGCATTCATAGGAAATTGCTGCTCCCTGAACAATTCAGGGACGTTGTAGGTGAGGAGACAGTTCCCTGAAGTTTAGGAAGCACATCAGTCTTTCAGACACATGCGCTTCATAAACATTTTAGTGGTGTTTTACCACAGTAGGTTCCGGTCTGAAAATCTTCAGGGTCACTATGAGTTGGAGTCAATTCGAAGGCAGGTAACAACAACAACAATAGCAATGGTAATAGTAATAGGAACAGATGTAGTAGCAGCAGGAACTACAACAATAATACTTTGAATACTTTGAACTGGAACAAGTTACTCATTACGTTGATTGTCTGGAATCCTCTTAATGGCTTATGTCGTTGTCACCAGACTTTATATTCATATTAAGTACTTTTAGGGATATTTTACAAGGAGATATCCAGTATCACCTTACGCAATGCCTCCCTCAGGCTGCAAAATGGATGCCCCGGTGTAGTTCCAACCTCCTACCCCAATGGCTACAAATGATTGGCTTCAGGGATCTACAGAGGAGCTCCTTTGCAGTGCCATACATCTGGACCTCCAGTGTAATTATTCTGTCAGAGCTTGAGAACAGGCTTTGCAAACCAAGCCAAACCAAAGTTAAAACCCTCTTGCCTTTGATCAGCAAGCTAACAGGAGATGACTAGAATTTGCAAAGTATAATGACTTGGATCTACTGTTCATCCTTAGAACCAGAGCAATGTGAAGCATAGTAAAGCTTTCACATTTAGCATACATCATGAGATTGTAGGGCTATAATCCATATGGATTTAAATACATGCCATTGGCTTTGCTTTCAAGATGGGGGACAGAGTCATCCCAGGTAAGTAGGACCTTACATCTCCTGGGAGTTTTTTGAGAAGTGCACTGCCACTGATGGGTCCATTTCGCATAAGAGCCAACAGATTAGCCAATCTGGGAGAAACTTGATAGCCCAAAGCTGCCGAAGGCAAAGAAAGGAGATGATGTAATCATAATTTTTTCACTGTCTCTCAAGCAATCTTAGTTTGAAGGGAAAATCCCCCTGAAGCACATAAGAAAACAGGCTAACGTACTTTGAATTCAAAGTGGAACAGAAGCTGTAAATTAAAACGGGAGGGCCTGACCTAAGGGCCCCATGTGCGGATTAAACCATATCATCACAGAGTGATTTGACAGTGACCACAGGTTCAAATCTGACGCTCCATGCCGCCAGACTGGCTAAGGGAAAGGCCTAATGAGAAATGGCGTTCCCACACCTCTGATGCAACACCATTACATCAGGTAGAGTTGCCAAGTCTCAAGGCTTGGACTCTCTTCTCCACTCCTCAGGGTGAAATTTTTAGGTAGTGAGCACTGCTTTGAAAATAGTGTTTGTGTTCCTAATTGTTTAGACTCAGCCTGCATCCACACTGCAGAAATAATCCAGTTTGATGCCATTTTAACTGCTATGGAATTCTGGGCACTGTAGTTTATTGTGGCACCAGAGCATTCTGACAGAGAAGGCTAAATGTCTCACAAAACAACAATTCCCAGAATTCTATAGCATTGAGTCATGGTAGTTAAAGTGGTGCCATCCTGGATTATTTCTGCAGTGTGGATGCATCCTTAATGCTTTTTATTTGTATGGCATACTTTATGCAGCTGGTGTTGATACTTCATGTCACTACCAGGAGCTTGTATGCCCAGAATTGTGATATCACACAGCTTTTTTTTTTATGAAGGGCCCACACCTCAAAATATGAGTTGGTTTTTTTGTTTTGGCATCTTGTTCAGTCTATATAAAGCTTCCCAGCCCTCAAATATGGGAAATCCCTCATAATGAGGGACAGCTGCCAATCTGATAAGGGAGAAGCTTTCTGCGCCTCAGAAAAGGGACATCCCTTTATAAGAGAAACATGTAGGAACAGTTCTTGAGCTTCGCATCCAGTGTGAAATGGTACAGTTTGTACTCACATTTATCTGTCAGCATGGGCCAAATAAAATGGCCTCTCCCCCCCCCCCCATATTCTCAGTGGGAAGTCAGGACGACACAGCACTCAATCCCTGGGTCTGGTGTGAACAATCTGGATGACAACTGGCCGCTCACCCCCAAATGTGGGGTATGCCCTTCTTAAAACAGGCATTAAAAAGTCACCAGAAGTCACCAGATCCAGAAAGTGTTCTGGAACTGTGTGGAAGATCTGGAGCCCTCTGTTTCAATTCCAGGTGGCTGATTAAAATATGTCCTGTTGTGTCACCTGGCACAGTTGCTGCTGTTGAGTATCGCTCACTCCATCACCAGAAGTCACCAGATCCAGAAATTGTTCTGGATCTGCCTGGAAGATCTGGATCCCTCTATTTCAATGCTAGGTGTTTGTTTAAAATGTGTCCTGTTTTGTCACTTGGCACAGTCGCTGATGTTGGGCATCACTTGCTCTGAGGTCAGAACAAGGTGCCCAGCCATGTGATCAAGTTTGATACTTAATTCTGAGCTCAGAGCAAAGCAACACGTCATGATGGTGGTGGCTGCGTTAGCATCTGGTAGCACAGACGACATACATGTGAATAGGCGACTGGTGTTGGAACGGAGGCCCCCAGGTAACTGGGGGAGGTCAGGACACTCCGGGGCCATAACACTCTTATATTCCTGGAGTATCCTGTGCAGACACAACTTCAGATTCCCTGACTGTAAGACTAGGAATGGGAAGGGCAGCTATGCAAGAGAGTAAAGTATAAAGATGTACAACTGAACACCAAAGTTAGAAATGTCCAATCGACTGTATTCTACATCACCATGTACGGTTGCAAGAGCTGGACAGTGAAGTAAACAGAGAAGAAGAAAACCAATTCATCTGGGATGTGGTGCTGGAGAAAAGTGCTGAGAATACCGTGGATGGCCAAAAAGACAAACAAATGGGTCCTTGAACAGATTAAGCCTAAAATCTCCTTGGGGTCAAGATGATCAAACTGATGTGTACTTTGCCCACATCATGAGAAGGCATGATTCTTTAGAAAAGTCAACAATGCCAGGAAAGGTGGAGGGAAACAGAAAGAGAGGAAGACCACATGCTAGATGGCTAGACTCTGTTAAGAAGGTTGCAGGTATGGATCTACAGAACCCAATCAGAGCAGTGGAGTTCAGGAGATCTTGGAGATGTCTTATCCACAGGGTCACCATGAGTTGGAGTCAACTCAAAGGCATTACCAACAACAACAGCAATAATCACTAGCGCCATTTACCATAGTCTGTAAATCAACAAATAGATAAATCCCATTGATTCAATGGGTATACTCTCACTGGGGGTAAAAAGAGGATTCTGGTCCTTTGTTTCTTGAAGCACTACTAGGCAGCCCTCTTATATTCGAGATAAAGAGGATAGCTTGGGAAAATAACTGTTTTGGAATGCATCTCCTAGAAACTCTGCAGACAGCATGGCGAGGAGTGGGTTTCCAAGGTGTGTCTGAGAAAGCTGTGATCCCTTATCTGTTACCTAAGATCCTTTCAGCCTGAGACATAACCTGGGATCTTCTGTATGCAAAGAATGTGTCAGGTGGTGCACAGTATGGCAGCAATTCAAGCATGTGGAAAATTTTGGATTGCTACATATTGCATCAAGGAATGGTAAGGAGATCATTCTTACTTCATTATTTAATAGTTGTGTTTGTATTCTGATGTTTTTGCAGTGAGTTGGTGGTGTACATGGCTCCTCCTTACTTGGTCTTCACAGCAACCCTGTGTGGTAGGTCATGCAGAGAGAAAAAGAGAGACCAGCCCAAAATCGCCCTTTGGATTCCATAACTCAGTGGAGACTTGAATCTGGATCTCCCAACTGCTCTAGCATTACACAACACAGGTGTAATGTGGGAACATCTGTCTATGTCATCTTTCTTTCATTTCTCTCCTAACTTTCCCTTCCTTCTCACTCTATAGCCTGATAAATGTGGCTTTCTGATTCCACGTAGCCACAACAGGACAGGGTGAGTTCTGGGAGATGGGCTGCTGGATGGTGCGAAGACACTGTGAATCACCTGTCATCCTGGAGAGCTGAGGTGAAAGGGGAAGTTATTTACATAAATTATTGGAGAGCAGTAAATATTATTTCATGATATCACATCACGATTAAGTTAATGAAACTTGATATTAAGAGGCACGGAGATTTGCTCTTACTCAAAGACAATTAAAGAAGGTGCTTGAGGGTAAAGAAGAGAGTCTACTTAGCAACGTTCTTTTTTTTCCTGAACACAAAGGGCGGGCAGACCTCTAGCAGAGGTCATTTTGATTTTCCAGTTTATACAAAGGATGCTAACTTAACCATCTTCGATGTTTGCTCACATTTATGAGAACTTTCCTCCCCTTCCCAGTCCTTCCATAATTCCAGATGTCTACTCCTATACTATGTACCAGTTTAAGAATAAATTTGCTTGTTTAGTCTCACTATTCTTCCATGCACAGACTGAACCTGTGGAAAGAGCATGGGGGGAATCCCACCCAATGGCTCTAACCATTGTACACTTGTTGCCCCTCTCCTCATCTCCATGCATCCAACAGAATATGGGGAAAGTGTACAATGATAGTATATGTTCTGTGACTTTTTTGGACTACAACTCCCTCTTCAGCAACTGTGATGGTAAAGGGATTCTGGGTTTTATACTGAAAAAGTAACTTTTCCAAGCTTGGGGGAATGAATGCATTCTTACAGGCTGAGCAGGTATTTGAACCCTGGTCTCCTAGAGTCCTAGTCCCACACTCTACCACCGCAGCACACCCACCCATCATTATATTCTTCTGAATGCACCAAAACTGGGGGCAGTCCCAACAATGTAAATTTGGAAAGTCACACTCAAGTGAAATATGTCTAAGAATTTTTATAGAATTTAGAAGATCTTTTTAAAGAAGGGGTTCACGTATCTTAGCAAAAATAATACCACAGTTTTAAATAGTACTTTTGCCTTCCATCATACACCATGATAAGTGAGAAGAGTGCTGAGGATACTGTGGATGGCCCAGAAGGCAAATAAAGGGTTCTAGAACAGATCAAGCCTGAACTCTCTCTGGAAGCCAAGATGATCAAATTGAGGCTGTCATACTTTGGCCACATCATGAGAAGGCATGAATCATTAGAAAAGACCAAGATGCTAACTAGGAAAGGTAGAACGCAGCAGAAAGAGAGGAAGGTAACATGCCAGATGGATGGACTCAATCAGAGATGCCTGAGCCTGCAGGACCTAAGCAAAGAAGTGGAGGACAGGGAGTCTTGACAATGTCTCATCCATAGGGTTGCTGTGAGTCGAGGTTGACACAAGGGCAGTTAACAACAACAGTAATCATGGGTTTTCCTTGGCAAGATTTGTTCAGCTAGGGTTCAGCTAGGGTT
The DNA here is from genome assembly GCF_019175285.1 of Sceloporus undulatus. NCBI lineage: Eukaryota > Metazoa > Chordata > Lepidosauria > Squamata > Phrynosomatidae > Sceloporus > Sceloporus undulatus. Next base: position 11,197,589 of record NC_056522.1, read on the forward strand.
CTCTATGAAGTTAAGAGAGTAGGTCTTGCTGAAGATCATCCAATGGGTTACCATGACTCAGCAGGTATTTGAACCCTGGTCTCCTAGAGTCCTAGTCCCACACTTTACCACTGCAGCCCACCACTCATTATTTATCTTTATTTCTGTCCCTGATTCTTGGTACGTATGTTGCCATTGTTATTAAATACCTGTTCAATTTGCTTATGAAGGACGAGACAATACATTTTCTCTTGCCTCTGTGACCCCAGCGTTCCCTGTATCCATGTTAAACAAACAACTGGTTTCGGAAGGACTGGAGGGGGGGAATGCACTAGTCAGTTGTTTCCTTTAAATCTTAATGTTTTAGGCCTCAGGAACATCTGAGTAACTGTTTAATGAGAAGACGTCTGGTGGAATGTAGGTAAGATCTTAAGGAGTTTAATTGCTCCCAGGAGGCAGCTGTCAGGGTTAAATAACAGTGTTGAACTTGTGTACGGAAAGCGTTTGAGAGCCAAAGAATGGTTCTGAATGAGAGACCAAAGACAGGAGCTGAAATGTTGAATAACTCAATGGTTCCTCCTGTTTTATTTAGGTCTCATTTGCACAGGCTGTGCTATGCCAGAGGTTGTCTGCTGTCGCCTCTGATGGTAAAAAAGTGCCTGATTTCTTTTGGCCGGGGGGTGACGTGAGGGTGAGAAGGTTGGCTTGCAAACCATCAGCCCTCTGCGCCTGACCATGGGTAAGCTGAGAGCATGGCCGTTGTTCCCACCAGCAATGGGAAAGAGGGCCTCTCTCCCCTGTGGTGATCCAGACACCAGAAGCGGAAAGCAGGGCAGCTGGGAGATCTTAAATTTCAAAGGTTTGAAGCCTTGTGGTCAGAAAGGAGAGGGGGGAGGGCAGAAAAGGGAAGCCAGCAAAGTCAGAAATGTAAAGAGACTGGAAGCAAAGCCTTCTCAGAAACCATATTCTAATGTCTTAGAGTATAGTACTATGAGACATTTTTAACTCTTGTGGCACCAGCCCATAGAATCTCAGAATCTGTAGTTTAGTGAGATACATAGAATTCTTAGACTCAGTGTTCTAGGGCAATCTCCAAACTATGGCTCTCAAGATACCCTGAATACTGAAATTGTTGCTCTTGTGTGCCTTCAAGTCATTTTCAACCCCTATCATGGGGTTTTCTGTGGTCAAGAATGTTTGACTTGTCCAATGTAACCCAATGGGTTTCCATGGTTGAGCGGGGATTCAAAAGCTGGTCTCCAGAATACTAGTCCAGTGCTCAACCGCTTCTAAATATCTATAAAACCCTCTCTAAATTGGACTTCATTAAGGTGGAACCATGGGAATTAAAGCCACAAAAGCAGTGCCACCTTGAGTCCCTGTATTGTGAGAAAGTAAAATCCACAGCATTTTATAAACAAACAAACAAACAATCACGGCAGGATATAAGTAAACAATCATCACCATCATCATCATGACTGTGCTCTAATTGTGCAGCATGAAAAGGGCCCATTATCGTTATTCCTTTTTCCTATGTTACTCTGTAAACTGTTGTTCAGACACGGGCACTAGAGCTCTCTAACAGAATTCTTAGTACCTCAGCCAGTGACAGATCCTAGAATTCTATAGAGTGGATCCATGACAGCTAAAGTGGTATCAAACCTCTGCAATTTGTGTAGCACCGATACAGTCTCAGGGCCTGAGTAGGTGAGAGGGATACCGCTGGCTGCCCCTGTTTCCAACCTGGATCAACCCCTGGGCTTTCATGGTGATGGGTGGATGGTTACATGCATATTTGCCACTATGCCATAGAGCCACTGCCACTGTGCACCCCTTACCTGCTTTCGCCGTTGTGTCTTCTTTCCAGCCCCCCGTTGTGGCCCTTAAGAGTGGAAACAGGGCATCTGGCTACACCGACATGGCCAGGTGCCTCTATCTGATGACACAGGCTGCAACAGGGGCCTTCAGAGAAGACATGATGGTGACAGAAGGTAAGCAGCATGAGGGAGCATGTGGTATGTTGGAATTTTCATGAAACTCTGTGGAAAATGGCCAGAGTTAGCATGGTTTGCATGTTGGACTATGACTCTGGAGACCACCTCAGCCATGAAACCTACTGAGTGACCTTGGGCAAGTCACATGCTCTCAAGGGCATGCTCTCAGTCACATACTCCCAATGTCTAGTGGTTTGAGTGTTGGACTGCAGCCCCACAAACCAGGGTTCGATTTCGTGCTTGGCCATGAAGCCCACTGGTGATTTTGAGCATGTCACATGCTCTCAGCCTCAGAGGAAGGCAATGGCAATTCTCCTCTGAATCAATCTTACCAAGAAAAACCACATGATAGGTTCTCTTTAGGGTTGCCTTAAGCTGGAAATGACTTGAAGGCATAGAACAAAAACAACTTCTTCTTCTCCTCCTCCTCCTCCTCCTTGGCAGTTATGTGTTGTCATTGTTTCCTTCTCCTCCTCCATGCTTATTATTCCCAAGCTTGCTGATCCCCTTTAATTTTTTTTAAAAAAATTAACCCTTAAAATTGTAGTAGCTCAGATCTTGAATTGTGTGAAAAATTTAAATTTTAAAAAATTTAAAATGGTCAAAGGCCTGCTGAGTAGGGTGTATGACAGGGAGGCAGGATAAGGGGAGTCTGGAAAAGAGTGCAATTGCTGAAGCAGCCCCAGTCACACTATTTCAAAGATGCATTGGTATATTTGGCTGATATGACTGCAGCAAGAATGGGGCTTGGTAATGTCCTTAATATCAAAGGTGAAACAAGATCTCTTTGCATACTGATATTCCAGACTAATATGGCTATGTCTCTGAATACTACCCTCATTTAAAGGAGCTATCAAAGATGCTGAAACCTTGTTCCCAAAATGACCCCTTAAAATTTGAACTAAAATAGAAAATGGATTCACTGCCTGTCTTGGCATGAAAGCTATCAGCCATTTCCAGTGGGTGGATGTGATCTTGATATTTGCTCAGTCAGCCAAAAGTCATAAACCAATGTCATTCTTCACCAATTCACTGAGGAAGCAACGAACAATTTTTAAAAAACTTATTCTTGCTGCTAGAAAGTCTGTGAAATTGCAGTTTTTGATGAGTATTCACAACTCCAGACTTGTTCTGTACAACATTTGCATTTGGCATTTTTGTACAGAAAATAGCATTTGTTTCGAGGAGGGAACAGAGAACCCTGATGAGAAAAATCTTGGACCAATAAGAAATTTTCACACTTTGGGACTTGTTTTATGCAAAACTCACACATGGTTGTTTAGCATTTGCTGTGCATAAATATTATTTCATTTTTTGTGCACAGAAAATTCTGTTTCCTTCACAAAACAACCCCGTATGAGTTTTGCACAGAACAAGTCCCCAAATATGAAGATTTCATATTGATCTGGGATTCTTCTCATCAGGGTTCTCTGACATTCAAGAAACATATTTTAAAATTATTATTATTATTATTATTATTATTATTATTATTTAAAATGTTCTTCCTATCTCTGAGGGCGGGTGTGAGGAGAATGAGCTGGTAGGTTATTTGTGAGTGTTGGAGTACAACTCTGGAGACCAGGGTTCAATTCCCACCTTGGCTATGAATCCCACTGGGTTACCTTGGGCAAGTCACATGCTCTCAGTCTCAGGAGAAGGCAATGCCAAACCTCCTTTGAACTAATCTTTCCAAGAAAAACCCATGATAGGTTTGCCTTAGGGCCACCATGTCTGAAATGACTTGAAGGCATACAACAAAATGGTTGTGAATACATGAGAATACATAAACTTTTCAGTGCCAGCATTCTGATGGGAGAATTGTTTCTCAAGCGAAGTCAGGCTAGCTCCATCCCTCTTGAGAGGGTCTCAATAGCCATATCTATAATTTGAATTGGTGGTTGGGGGATTCTGCAAACTGTAGTAAAAGAAATAAGTTTTCTGAGCCCTATATGGCAGACTGCATATCCCTGTATGATCCTGCACAGGCAATAATATCTTCAGGAGAGGCCCTTCTCTCAGTGCCACCACCATTGTAAGCATGGTTGGTGGCAGGGCCGGCTCTAGGTATTTGGCCACCCTAGGTGAGAAATATTTTGGCACCCCCCCATAGCCCCTCAAAATATAGGAAAAATGTAGGACATGATGTAGGACAAATTGTAGTATGTTTGAGAAAAATGGAGGACATGACCAACTAAAAGCCAAAAACATTAATAAAAAATAAATAAAATCATGTTTCTCAGTCATGCTCTAAATGGAGGACATTTTGACATGCCAACAGCACGACTCCAAGACCCAAATTCACAACTATTAATTCACTGGGAACAGAAAAAGAGAGAGAAAAACAACAGCACATGCAAGGAAGCCTTGTAGCATTCTGAGCATTCTCTGAGACCAGGGTTTGAATCCTGGTTGAGCCATGCAAACCCACTGGGTGACCTTGGTCAAGTCACACTCTCTCAGCCTCAGAGAATGGCAAGGGCAAACCCCCTCTGAAGAAATCTTGCCAAGAAAACCCCAGGATGAAGTCGCCATAAGTTGGAAATGACTTAGAAGCACACAAGAGCAACAACCACAATATGAGAAGGTTGCCAAGGTCCAAAGTGCACTGCAGAAAGAATCCAGTTTGACTGCTTTAACTGCCCTGGCTCAGTGCTGAGGAATTCTGGGAACTGTAGTTCTGTAAGACATTGAGCTTTCTCTGTCAGAGAGGTCTGGTGCCACAATAAACTAAAAATTCCAGAACTCCCTTGCACTAAGGAGGGCAGCTAAAGCAGTCTCAAACTGGATTCTTTCTGCAGTGTGTTTTGGACCTTGGCTTCATGTGCTATAGGAGACTGAAATCCTTGCCCTCTCTCTCTCTCTCTCTCTCTCTGTGTATACACACTTCTTAGGCTTCTTAGGTCCAAAACACACTGCAGAAATAATCCAGTTGGAGACCACTTTAACTGCCCTGGTTTATATAAAGAAATAAACAACAGCAGCAGCCCCTTTACTTTGTAATTTCCTTCCCCCTTTTTACTGTCCTTCCAAGGGCAGCAAAGTTTATAAAGGCCGGGCTAAGGGTACTGTATCATTGTCAACTTAATCTTTTTAAATATGACATTGAGAGACCAAGGTTTGAATCCTGGCTTGGCCATGGAAACCCACTGGGTGACCTTGGGCAAGTCACACTCTCTCAGCCTCAGAGGCTGGCCATGGCAAACCCCCTCAGAAGAAACATGCCAAGAAAACCTTATGATAGGTTCGCTTTAGGGTTGCCATAAGTCTGAAATGACCTGAAAGCACACAACAGCAATAACAGTAACAAGTGTGTGTTTAAATAGATTTAGTACTCTGAGTAGTTTAAATACATTTTAATGTTCAATTTTTTGTATGGTTTTAGCTGTATTGTTCCTTCTTGAATTGTAAGGCACTTTGAATCCCACTTTCAGAAAAAAGGCATGATATAAATAAATAAATATTCTGGGTAGAGAAGGCATACTTTTGAGAAGTCATTTATACTGCATTTCCTTTTGTTTTGGGGGGGACGGAGAATGATGGTTGCTTGAGCTCTCACAAATAAGCATCTGAGTTTCATATTCAGCAGAAACCTGAACGCTCCAGCATTGCCGTGGGAATCCCTGTGGGCAGGCAGAGATAACATGAGAAAATGGAGGTTCAAAAACCAGAGGTAAGAATATAGGGCAGAGATAAGTAACAGTTGCTCTTTCTTTGAGTAAGGCTGAAATGAGGAAGGGCTGGGTTGATGTTATGGACAGATGAACGTTGAAGACTTTGATGTAATCCTAGACCTCAGGCATGAAACTTCGCTTGACCTTTTCTGGTGGGTTCTTTTATGCAATGCTACTGGACATTTAGTCACAAGAAAGGAAACGAGGAAAGGATATCAGTTCAACCACATGTCAGCTCTGGGATGTAAAATGACAGGGAAAGGAAAGCCTTAGATGTGCAACAAGTTACTGGTTAAAATTATATATAGCTATCTATATCTGCTACAAAGATCTCAGAAGGATATTTACCTTTGCAGTAGGGAGGCCACTAGTTCAAATCCCGCTAAGGTCAGTGAGAACTGAGAACTGGCCTGAATGAATGGGCTGTGAAAGGAAAATCTTTCATAAAGTGATTTTAAAAAAAAAGAAAAAAAAGAAATAGGTCTTGATGAAATTCCTGGGAGACCTGATGCTTGCCGATACAGCCAGTCAGTTTGCCCACAGAAACCATTTAGAGTCCATGATGTATGCTGTGGTAATGTAGACGCACTGGATTAGCATCAGAAACAATGATCATAGTTAATACTTTTAAAAGCATTCTGTTCTGCTTTACCTCCCGCCTTACCTCAAGGTCTCTGGTTGAGTTGCAGACTTAAAAACTGGCCAGTATTCTGTGTCAGCTACTTAGGCCCAGTACAGATTAGGTACAGATTAGGAGAAAGGGGCAGCCAGAGGCCTTCCCTTTCTCTGGATTGTTGTTGTGGCCACCGCACGGCTGCGACAACGATCTGCTGGAAAAAGGAGCTCTGAAATGGAGCTCCTTCCTGCAATGCTGTCAAGCCGCCATTTGCGCCCTGGGGTGTTACGGTGACATGTCTTGTGTGCTGTGCCATTTGGATGTGTTGCACAAGACACGTCATGGACACGCGTGTAGTATGGATGGCGCTGAGTCAAGATGGCACCGCACATACATACTAGGGTTTGGGAGCATGCAGTTGCTGCGTGCTCCAGAACCCTAGTACTGGCAACGCCATGCTGCTTATGGCCTGTCTGTACTGGGACTTAGTTAAGTATACTGAAGTGAATCAAGGAAGCATATCAATAGTAGTGTCTAGATCGAGGGAAATAATAGCACCACTATCCTGCTTTGGTCAGGCCTCACTTAGAATACTGTGTCCAGTTCTGGGCACCACAGTTCAAAAAGGACACGTTGGAGTGTGTCCAGAGGACAAAAATGGTGAAGGGTCTTGAGATCTTGCCCTATGAGGTGAGACTTAGAGAGCTGGATATGTTTAGTCTGGAGAAGAGGAGATGAAGAGATGATAGTATAGCCCTGTTTAAATATTTGAAGGGGTGTCATACTGAGGATGGAACAAGCCTGTTTTCTAATGCTCCAGGGACTAGGACTGAGAGCAATGGATGCAAATACAGGAAGAGATTACACCTCAACATTAGGAAGAACTAATTAGGAAGAGCTATTTAACAGTGAACACATTCCCTCAGAAAGTGGTGGAGTCTCATTCTTTACACGTTTTTAAACAGAGGCTGGATGGCCATCTGTTAGGGGTGACTTGATAATGTGTTGCTGCATGGCAGAAAGAGGTTGGATTGGATGGTCCTTGAGGGCTCTTCCAACTCTATGATTCTATGAATATTTTCACACACACTCTATGAAGATGTTCTACCATCCTTGAATCATTTGTGGAGCAGCCATTTCCTATTAACAGGAACGTTGCAGTAATAGGAAATGGCTGCTTCGCAAATGATTTAAGGATGGTAGAGGCGAGGGGACACTTCACTGACATCTCAGAAGTGTGACTAGTTTTCACACCCTCACACTTCAGGGACATTGTACCGGTGCTTTAACAGTGCTTAACTCATGGTAAGTGCCGGTGTGAAAGTCTTTTCTGATTCAGGAGTAGCCTTATTGGCCATGCAGCTAAATACAGTAAAATCCAAAATCTGTAAAATCATATTACCTTTATTAGGCCAACTAAGGCCTGGTACATACTGGCTTTTCAGGCGCCCTCGTCATATGCGAGAGTTGTCTGGAGGGCGGAGTGCCCATACATCCTGCAACCCTCACACGTGACGAAGGCATAACAATGGCGCCGCCCTGTTTACATGGGTGCCGCCAATGTTACGTAAATGCCGCGCGGCGTCCGCATGGCGTCTGCACGGTGCCATGTGGCACTTATGTAATGAGTGTGCCAGTGGTGCACTTGTTATGCCACCGCCGCTGTGTAAAAAGAACCCACTTTTTGCTGGTTCTTTTTCCGCCAGCGGGAAGCCTCACCATTTGGCAGCTGAGGCTTCCCTCTGGTGGAAAAACAGGCACTGGCAGGCCGTCCTTTTTGGGTGGTCTGTAATGCGCCTGTAAAGCACAAAATAAATCATACAAGCTTTCAAAGCTCAACTGGTCTTTTCATCAGGCAACAGTAAAGGTTTCCTCTTTGACAAGGTTTCCGACTGTAAGAGGCAGTGCTCATCTCTGTTACTAAGTTGAAGAGCAAGCATTGTCAAAGACGACTCTGTGATCATGTGGTCAGCATGACTGCACAGAATACTGTTACCTTCCCACCAAAGTGGTACCTGTTTATCTACTTGCATTTGCACGGTTTCAAATTGCAAGTTTGGTAGGAGCTGGGACTAGTGATGGGAGCTCACCCCATTACACGGCACTTGGGCCTCAAACTGCCAACCTTCCGATCTTCCAAACATCAGAATTGGTGTCTTAACCGCTGAGCCAATGCGTCACTTAAAAATTATACATGAGAAGAAATGTGGTGATGTTAGAATCAGAGGCCTACATTTTGGCTCAGATATTAACTTCTGTTATCAGTTTAAATGGTCTGGAGGTTACTCATCTTAACTAAGTAACCTCTCCTGGCTTGACCTTATAAATCTGGTGGAAACATCATTAAGCTATGCTCCACTCACTGGCAGAATGGAATTCCTTCTCCCCAATGCAGCTGGAGGTAGGGGGAGTTACAATCGTGGCAATAGGGAGGGGGAGTTATGATTATGGCACACTAGTGAAACTTATCCACACTAGGGATAATGTGAAGCTTATTGAATTTTATTCTTTTAGGCAAGCATAATTGTTTTCTCATCTCTGTGGGAAAACAATTGAAAATGACAGTTTTCAAACACTATTTGCAAGTTGGGTTTTATTCTGAGCAAAAAACTGCACATGGAAGTTTTTTTTGTACAGCAAACATTAATTTTCTGTGCAAAAATTACATTTCTTTTGCCAAAACCAGCATTTTTCCATGCAGAAAACAAGATAACTGCATAGAAAACAGGACAACAGCATTTTGTTCCACAGGACAACAGGATTTACTCTACTGACATTATTTTCCACACAAAAATGTCATTTTCTGTGCAAAAAAATCATCCGCATTTTCCCACAAAGAATTAAATGCTGAACTGTGAAATTTTTTGCCTGCCTAGGATTCTCTTTGTCAGCGTTTCCCCACATTCAAAAAAGCCATTTCTAGAAGAAAACTCAGGGGCTATAGAGACAGGTGGCATGCAGCCACCCCTTTTGATCCAGGATTGGGATTGCGGCAACCACATGCCGCAGTCTCCAGAGGATGCAAAAAGAAGCTATGAAAAGCAGTTTCTTTTGTGCATCCTGGATGGGGCATCATAGGTGCGCATGATGATGCCCCTTCTGCACTGTGCCGTTTGGGCGCTGCACCACAGTGGCATCATAATGGCACATGTAAACGTGCACATGCCAAAATGGCACCATGGGGAAGGGTGCAAAATGGCACCATTGAGCGTGCGGATGCACCGTGACTCCGCTCACAGGCCAGCGCTTTTTGCCAATCTGTACAGGGCCTCATTTATAGGAAGAAAATCAACTCATTCAAAGAGTGGTGCTGGAGAAGAGCTCTATGGATACCATGGACTGGTTAAAAGACAAATGAATGGGTCTTAGAGCACATCAAGCCTGAGCTCTTCCTAGAAGTCAAGATGACTAAACTGGGGTTGTCATACTTTGGACATGTCATGAGACATCATGATACACCCAAAAAGTGTATAATGTTTGATAAGCAGCAGGAAAAGAGGTAGATCATACTATAGGTAGACAGACTCAACCCAGAAAGCAAAGGCCCTGAGTTTGCAAGACCTGAGCAGGGCAGTTTTTGACCAGGGTTTTTGGAAGTCTCTCATTCACAGTTGTAGGTGACATGATGTTCCATGTTCTAGCCTCTGGAGCAGCAAAAAACAAGCTTGCTCCATCCTCAATGTGATACCCCTTCAAATACTTATACAAGACTATCATATCACCTCTTAACTGTCTCTTCTGCAGGCTAAACATACCCAGTTCTCTAAGTCTTTCCTCATAAGACATGGTTTCCAGACCCTTCACCATTTTGGTGGCTTCTCAGGAAGTCTGTTATATGTTTGTGCATTAATGATGAATGAGTCTCCTGTTTTCATGGGTCATCTCCAGATGGGAGAGGTAGCAAATTCTTCAGTTTTGGTGGGTTTAGCTGCTGGCATGAAAGGGCTGTGTACAAATCTCCAGCTCACCTAAGAGAGCACCAGCTTGCTATAACTTGGTGGAAGAGATCTGCAAAATTGCCAATCTTGACACCTTTAAAAAGGCTGTCAAGACAAATCTCTTCTGACAGGCCTTCCTGGAATAACTCACTCGGTCACCTGTTGATATGGACCCCCTTACAGAATATCTCAGGTACCCATCTCTTTTTTTTTGTTGCTTGATTGTTTTAATTTGTAGATGTTATTTTATTGTTATAAGGAAATTTTAACTATTGGGTTAGTGGGAGGGATATTGGGTTTTAGTTTATATTGTGGTATTTCCACTTTTATTGTAAGCCGCCTCGATCTTGCTGGAAGAGATGGGATAAAAATAAAAATTTATTATTATAATATTATTATTATTGCAAGGCTTAATTGATTTGTTGCTGCAAACAACAAAGATTTTCTGGGAGGACTATGCATTTACTGAGTTAACTTCCTCCTATTCTCCCCAGTTATTGTGGTGCCAGGGCTCACCCTCCGCTCTGATTGGCACTCACCTTCTGGCTAAAACAGGTAAGTTATATTAAATGTTCTTTACCCCTTCTCCCTAAGTATGTGAGAAAATACAGTGTGTTCTTGGTATCTGCTGGGGTTTGGTTCCAGGATCTCCATGGATATCAAAATCAGTGGATGCTTAAGTCCTATTAAATACAATGGCATAGTAAAATGGTGTCTTTTATATAAAATGGTAAAATCATTGTTTGCTGTTTGGAATTTATACAGTTTTTCAATATTTTCAAACCGTGGATGCTTGAATCTGTGGATATAAAAATCCATGGATAAAGAAGGCTGCCTGTATATTCCCCTCATTTTAACATGATCTGAGAATAGACCCTTTAGTTAAAGTTCTTTTCTTAATTTCATAACAAGAACATATTGTTCACTCTCTGTTTATGTTTGAATGACAAACTGTGAGCAATTGTGGTTTGTAATGAATGTACTATGCTTAATGACATCGCTAGGGGCTTTCCCTAGGTCTCAGGTTTAGGCATGAAAACTACAAGGCCTGGGATGAACCTAGAATCATAGAATCATAGAGTTGGAAGAGACCACAAGGGCCATCCAATCCAAGCCCATGCCATACAGGAACTCTCAATCAAAGCATACCCGACAGATGGCCATTTTAAAACTTCCAAGGAGGGAGACTCCACCACACTCTGAGGAAGTGTGTTCCACTGTCGAACAGCCTTTACTGTCAGGAAGTTCCTCCTAATGTTAAGGTGGAATCTCTTTTCTTGCAGTTTGCATCCATTGTTCTGTGTCCTGTTCTCTGGAGCATCAGGAAACATGCTTGCTTCCTCCTCAATATGACATTCCTTCAAGTATTTAAACAGGGCTATCATATTATTAACCTTTATTTATATAGCGCAATAAATTTACACAGCGCTGTACATACAATCTTTTAGTTAGACGGTTCCCTGCCCTCAGGCTTACAATCTAAGAAGACACGACACAAAAGGAGAAGGGAGTGGTGGTAGGGAATGGGATCAGGTCCAGCAGTTCTTCTCCACCTCCGAGGCCTGGACCAAGGCAGATCGACTGGAGGAAGGGCTTGGCTTCTTAATGGATGTTTAAAAGGAGGCTTCCTGGGTCAGAGAGGGGCTCACCTCTGGGAATGCTTCTCTAAACAATATAGTCTTTAATTCAGTTTTGAAACTGGGTAGAGAAGTGATGAGGTGTGCATGTGGGGGAAGAAGGTTCCAGGAGTAAGGGGCAGCAAGCGAGAAGGGACGAATTCAGGAGGGGGCAGTGGTAGTCCTACACTGTGACGGGAGACCTTGACTACAAGAGCGGAGGGTGTGAGTAGGAATGTAAGGAGAAAGAAGGTCAGATAAGTAAGGAGGGGCCAATCCATGGAGGGCTTTGAAAGTCAATAACAAAAGCTTGTACTGGATGCGGAAGGGGAAGGGGAGCCAATGAAGGGAGGAGAAAAGAGGAGAAACATGGTCAAAATAGTGAGCGGATGTGACAATACGGGCAGCTGAATACTGGACAGAGATTAAAGGATGGAAGTGTGAAAGAGGAAGCCCTGTCAGAAGGAGGTTACAATAATCTAGTCGCGAAACCACTAGGGCATGGACCAGAGTCTTGGCAGTAGAGGCTGAGAGGAATGGACGGATCTTGGCAATGTTGTGGAGAAAGAATCTACAGGCCTTGGAGGTGGCCTGGATCTGGGGAATAAATGACAGAGAAGAGTCAAAAATGAAGCCAAGACTGCGGGCTTGATGAACCGGTTGAATAGAAGTGTCGTCGACAGAAACAGAAAAGGAATAATGAAGGGTGGGTTTAGGTGGAAAGACGAGAAGCTCAGTCTTAGACATGTTGAGCTTCAAGCGCCGAAGCCGCATCCACTGAGAGATGGCAGTCAGACAAGAAGAAACTTGCTGTTCAAGCCCCATCGAAAGGTCAGGGGTGGAAAGATACAGCTGAGTGTCGTCGGTGTACAGATGGTAGGAGAAACCAAAAGAACTGATGAGTTTACCTAGGGACAGTGTGTATAGAGAGAACAGAAGGGGACCCAAGACAGAGCCCTGGGGAACTCCAACAGATAGGGGAACAGAGGATGAAGTCTGACCACCCGTGACCACTGCAAAAGATCTTAGCCCCGGCAGCAGCGCTGGCTGCCCTGCCAGCCCCAGGAGAAGTGCCGTCGCGGGAGCGGGAAGGAAAAGTAGGAAGGAAGGAAGCCAGGAAGAGGAGAAGGAGAATGGGGGTATTGGGTCCTTATTTTTTTTAAAAACAAATAAACAAACAAACAAAAGTAATCACAAAATTGGTAGAACAGCCTAGTAGCTACTCGCCTTTGGAAGTAGCTGCTTCGCCTATCTATCAATTTTGCGATTAGTTTTAATTTTTCAAAAAAAAAACAAGGATCCAAAACAGCAACACTGTGTGTGTGTGTGACATCTGGGGATGGATCACACACACACACACACACACACACACACACACACACACACACACCCCTCTGCCATTCTGAAAGAATCGATTCCAATCTGACGTTGCCACATGATGGATGTGGATTGGGATCGATTCTTACCAAAAGAAGCACTAACAAAATACCCTGGGATTTTGGCATTTACCCCGTTTTTTTCTCACTGGAATCGATCAGATGAGATCTGAATCAATTTTCAGTGGGAACTGTGGCTCTTTAAGTCGATGTAGGATGCAAAGCTTTTGGTAGTGGTAATGGGACCTCAATGTTATTTTTGTGGTGCCCAGAACTGTGGTGCCCAGAACTGAACACAATATTCCAGGTGGGGCCTGACCAAAGCAAAATACAGTAGCACTATTACTTCCCTTGATCTAGACACTATACTTCTATTGATACAGCCTAAAATCGCATTGGCCTTTTTAACTGCTGTATTGCACTGTTGACTCATGTTCAACTTGTGGTCTACATGGACTCCTAGATCCTAGATCCTGAACTGGTAATCCTCCTTATAACATTCCTGTATGGTGGGTGAGCCTGCAAGATCAAATGAGATAAGGAATAAACAGGTCAGTTTTCTGGCTCTAGGTGCATCTACACTGCAGAAATAATGCAGTTTGACACTACTTTAACTGCCATGGCTTAATTCTATAGAATATTAGGATTGAGTTTTGTGAGGCACCAGCACGCTTTGGCAGAGCAGGCTAAAGACCTTACAAAACTACAAATCCCAGGCACTTAATGGGATGTCAAACTGCATTATATCACTGTAGATACACTCACAGTGGGGTTTTGAAGTGAGAATTTGTAAGTCCCAGTCTGCGATTTCCATGACTATATCACACTAGCTTTTTCTGCTCTGTAGTTTGTGTATAGTTCTTGATATGGATATATGCAGTTTCTAGTATCCTGATAAGTAAAGCTAGAGATGTCTAGCAAAGCTAAAGAAGGCAGGGATGACAGTTCCTATTCAATCCCTTCTTTCATTTTTTTTCTTTATTCTGATGAGCATCATTTCTGATGATTTTGAAAGGATCTTCTTGGGCTTACTAATTTTTTGCTCAAAGTTTGAAAACAATAACAGCTAAAAACAGAATGTTTTTCTCTCCCCTGGTCACCACATTAGCAAAAAGCACCCACTGTATTTCATAAGACTTTTTGTTGTGGTTGGCTTTCTTTCTTTCTTTCTTTCTCTCTCTCTCTCTGTCCCTGCCTGTAGCACTCTGGGCAAGGCATAGATATTACATGGAGAAGTCACGCACCAGATTGTATTCCAAATATTGGTTTATCCCCTTCGGGTGCTTAAGACAAAGAGCAACGGCTGCTACTGTTCTTTCGGCTTTCTGGATGATCTTTTATATTTTCCTGACCCCAGGCAAGATCACAAACAGAGCATGGGCTACAGACAGAAAGTCGACCTCTTTATTTCCTTATTGTGTTGGAAGTAGCAGACCTCACCCGAAAGCTTTCTCTGAGAACAAGGCTAATAATTTGGTACAACATATCGCTAATTCTAGAATGTCACTTTTAACTCTGTGCTGGTAGAGCTGTGGGCAAAAGGGACAATGCTTGAATTCAAAAACTACATGGAATTTATTGTCAATGTGCTTTGTTATTAGGGTTTCTTTCACACTACCTAGATATGGCACTAGAATTGCCTTGGCTCCACCTTATAGAATTCTAGGATTTGTAGTCAAACATTTAGATTTTTTTTCCAGAGAAGGGCCTGACAGACCTGCAAATCCCAGTATTCGGCAGGATTCAGCTGTGGCAATTGCTACCCAGTACAGTGGGCTCTTGGTATCAGCTGGGATTTGGTTCTAGGAACACCCCCCCCCCCCATGGACGCCAAAATCTGTGGATGCTCAAGTCCCATTATATACAGTGGTGTAGTAAAATGGTGTCCTTTTTATAAAACGGCAACATCAGAGTTTGCTTTTTGGAAATTATATATAAAATTTTCAAGCCATAGATGCTTGAATTTGTGGATAAAGAATCCATGAATATTGAGAGACCATTGTACTATGAAATTGTTATAATAGTGTAGTTTGAAGGAAGCTTGAATTTTGCTCAGTGTATAACCTCTTCTCTCTTAGAAACCTGAGGTGGGGAACAGCTTGTTAGAGCCATATGCTGAGAAGGGCAACCTGGCATACTAGATGTGGCCCTTGGGCTAGTTTTGAAAGTCCTCGGAAAGCCATCAGTTTAGACTTCTGGCAAGAATGATCTGTCTCTCCCAAAGAAATCTTCTGGCTGAGGAAGAAGAGGTGGGGAGAAGAAAGGAAGATGTGAATAGAGTTTTATGAGGTGAATAAGATTGCCTGGGCCTGGTCCCATTTTGTTAGTTTTCAGGGAAGGGAGGAATCTCAAGGTGAGAATGCTGTCTTTAACGTGTGTGTGTGTGTGTGTGTGTGTGTGTGTGTTCCACTGGTTGTTTGAATGGCATACTCTGTGCAATTGTGGTTGATCCTCCATCAGGGAGACCAGAGGTCCTCCTTGTCCAGGACATGTCCTACATTTCAACCCTCTGTCCAGGAGGAATTAAAAAAAGAAAGAAAAGAAATCCAGCTTTTGACCCAACCTTGCTACAGCCACTGTTTATTGTTATTTGTAAAAAAATAAATAAAAAATAAGCATGTTTTAATTCTAATCTGTTCAATTGTATTTTAAGGGGGGTGGGAATGATGGCTTGGGAATGTATATTTTAATGCTGTAAGCCATCCCGATTGCGTTTCATAGAGGGGTGGAATATAAATAAATTTTATTATTATTTATTATATTATTTGAGCATGACCAAGAAGCTCATTGAGCAACACCATGTTTGCTGTTGCTTTTTTCTTCTTGGCAACCTGTCTTTGCTGCAAATGGGGCCGGGGGGGGGGGAAATTAAGATGGATCTTTTTAAACTTCTTTTTTTCTAGGAGCAGCAGCAGACAAGATTTGCCCTCAGAGCTCTGGGCTTGTTTGTTTCTCAGAGGATAGCAAACATGTTGGGCAACAGGCTGCTTGAGGACACAATGCAAATGGTGGTCCCCCCCCCCCCCCAATTTCAGCACAATGGACAAATGAAGAGAAAAATTTAAATGGAGATTCAGTCAAGGTTTTGTTGCTAGAAAAGTACAATTTAAAGCATTTGTCTTGCTCAGAGTTCTATAAGTATATTACAAGACAGTAAGGGATTTTACCAAATATAAGTTCATCAGAAAAATATGGTTGAGGACATAAGCAAATACAGTATATGTAATATAGCTGTAAATAAATGATATGGAATGAATTTATATTTATATTGTTAATTTTAGCTTTTATTTGGTAATGTCCTACATTTTTCTGGAATGTCCAACATTTTATGATGCCTTGTCCTCACAGCCCACATCCATAGTTTCTGTGGGTTTTTTTTGGGCTGTATGGCCACATTCTAGAATAATTTCTAGAATTTATTCCTGATATTTCGCCTGCATCTGTGGCTGACAACCACTCTCTGAAGATGCCAGCTACAGTTGCAGGTGAAACGTCAAGAACAAATTCTTCCAGAATGTGGCCATACAGCCTGAAAAACCCACAGAAAACTATGTTTATAGGAGGTTTGCTACTGCCTTCCCTTGAAGCTGAGAGTATATGACTTGCCCAAAGTCTCCCAGTGAATTTCATGACTGATCTGGAATTGAACCGTGGTCTCCAGAGTTGTAGTCCAAGATTTAAAACATTACGCCACACTGGCCCTCCTGTAATGGTTGGTCTCAACTAAATTAATGCACCTGGAACCAATGGCTGAGTTTCCAAACTTCTATTGTTTCAGTGAGTCTAGTTGAGACTAACTATTGGATATACCGTATATACTCAACTATAAGTCGAGAAATTTATGCCCCAAAATGGACTCCAAAATCAAGGATCGACTTATGGAAGGGTCAATAGGTTACTACAGCTGATAAAGTTCATTTAAAAAAGTGCCCACCTTCCTCTGTAGCCAAGTAAACAGTCCCCATTTGAGTCCCGGTGCCGGCAGCCTCTCCTCTCTCCGCGAGTGTGTGTGTGTGTGAGATTCTTCAGCCCTCCCTTGCAGTTGGAGCTAACAAGCAGCTACTGAGGGAAGGGAGAAGGATGCAGAGAGAGGGAGCATGCCCAGGCTTGGACCCCATTTTGCAAACCATGGGTCTGGAAATGCTGGGGTTAAAGGCAAGCCTGGGGTCCTCCTTTCCCCCCCCTGCAAGCCATGGGTCTGGAAATGCTGGGGTTAAAGGCAAGGCTGGGGTCTTCTTTTTTTCCTGCAAGCCTTGAGTCTGGAAATGCTGATGCAAAGAGGTGTGTGTGTGTGGGTATGTATGCACCCAGACTTGTTTCCCCATGCTGATACTGTGACTGACCCTTGAGAGAGGTTCAGAGAAGGAGATGTAGAGTGGGAAGTGGTGCTTTGTTTCCCCCCTTTAGATCTTTTGTAACATGCCCTCGACTTATCCACGGGTCATATCAAAATCCATGATTTGGGCCTCAAAAACTGCCCTCGACTTATACATGAGGTCGACTTATACATGAGTATATATAGTCGGCCAAAAGTTCCCTACTCTTGCTATATGCCAGCTGAGATGACCCCAGATGATGTTCCTAGGAAATGGGAGATCCAAGGAAAATGGTAGTGGTTAGTTGGTTGTATTGTCATAACCTCCAACATTTCACAGATGGAAAGCAAGACAGGTGGGGGCAGACAACATGGAGTGTGGTCAAGATAACAAAAATCATTAACAAGGAAGAAGACAGAAGCTAGGAGGGGCTGCAGTAGTTTGATTTTGCCTGATCCTATTGGGAAGAACAAGAATCAGTCCCTCCTCTCCTTTCTCCTGTGTTGACTTAATCGAGTGCAAACTACTTTTGCAGTTTTGACCTTTGTTTGCAGCAACTGAAGTAAACTGAAGGCAAAGGGCGAAGCGGAACATGCAAAGAGAAACATGAAGATTGTAAAAGCTGAAAAAGTGGGATGATAGGAGGATAATGCTCCAGAATACCTCAACACACATGGTCTTGCTGGGGGATTGTGGGAATTGTCATCCAAAAAAGTAATTTTTCCATGCTTTTTGTGCATTGAACAGGTTTTTCAAAAACCTGTTAACCAGTGATTTTTTTAATTTACTCGATCAGTTTCATGTCTTATGAAGAGTTAATTAATTAATAATTCAGATAAATGCATATCAGATTCCCTATCACCTGTACCTCAATATAAGAATATTTTTGAGGTCGTGTGAGAGAATTCACAGCACAATCCTATGTGTGTTTATGTAGAAGGAAGTCCCAATCTGTCCAATGGGCCTTTTTCTCAGATTTAATACTTCTTATTTTGTACTAAATTGTTTAGTACTTGCAACAAGAAGGAAAAAAACAATTTTTGCATATCTAAAACCACTTTTGGAATTAAATAAAGGTCCTTTGCTCTCAGAGCCCACCAATGAAAATGTGCTCCCACTGATTAATTAATGCTCCAGCTGATTAACTGGCCGATTAAATGAATCTACACTCATGGTGGCACTTTCTTCTCACCACTCTCCTCCTCTCTTCTTCTCTCTTGCCTTTTTAGCCTCCCTGGTTGAGACGTTACAAAATCATGTCACTGCTGGCCTAAGGATCTATTGATTGCTGCCAAGAAGAATTTGTGCAGAGGGTTAGAGATCTGGTGCTTTGCATAATGCCCTGCTCATCTCCTTTGTTAACTCACCCCTGCCTCCATCCCTAGTCTGTATCAGCCTCCTGCCTTCCCAGAATCAATAGTGGATTTCTGAGTGGGCAAAACTGAACCATATCCATGACAGCTTGCGTGACCAGCGCTTCTGGTAAGGCTGTCAAAAATCATTGTAATTACTCTTATAACAAAGGCCATTTGCATGACCCAGACATTTTGTGATGGTGAAAGGCGATGGGGAGTGCACAGAGAACCTTTGATAGGGCATTGCTTCACCAAAGCAAAAGAATGCCCTGAACAAAAGAGGAACCATTTCTCAAATCGGCTCTCTGGATTCCCAAGGGACTTCACCTAAGTAGGGATGGGTGAGAATTTAATATGACAGAAACTGAATCTGTCAGATTCAGCTATCCAAGTCCAGGGCTCTGAGTGCTCAATTGCTGAAAGATTTAGAGTTAGCCTCCTTTGCATGCCTAATTGCTAGTTTACATTATGAGACTCCTTGTTTGCTTTTTAAAGCAACTCTTCCTGCATCATTCTAACTTGCAGCCATTTCTCTTTTTCCTCCTCTCTCCTCCATGTCTTTGACTAGAGACAAATAATTTGGATGTAAAACTACTTTATATGTCTTACAAAGAGACAAAGCTTCTTTCTTTCTTTCTTTTAATAGACCCTTTGTGTGTGGGTGTGGAATTGGTTGTTGTTCAGCTTCTGCCTTGCCAATTTGATTACTAGGAAGATTCACTATTACCACTCACATTTCCCAACAAAATATCATAGCTTGCATCCCTGTGTATTCAACTCAGTGCTGAATTAGGGTGCTGTCTCTGATCTTACTTAGAAACTCCTTTTCAATGACACTAAGGGGATGTTCCCACTAGGGGAAACCCCGCGTTCTGAATCGAATCCAAGGAGTGGCCTTCATATTAGGATCCAATTTAAACCTAGAACGGTTCTAGAGCAACCCGCAATCGTCCCCACTACAAATCGAATCGTAGAGCGGGATAAAAATTTAAATCGAATTTTCCTCATTTAACACGTGTTAAAAAAAACACTAGGGTCCGACCTACGTTTTTCCCATGATTCGAGTTAGGAACCGGAGTATTTAGATGAGAACGATATCATTTGAATTGGGCTAGAAGGATGGGAGGAGCTGACTGCGATGGGGGCTGTCATTGGGGGAGTTGCCCTTTCTGTCCCCTTCCGTCGTGGCTGTCGCCATTTTTGCTTCCCTCACCCCTTTGTTCGCTGTGGTCTTTCAATAAGAGATAAGGATTATTTTTATTTTTTATTTTAATGGTTTACAGGCGCTTAATCTCTTCAGCGCTTTAAGCGCCTGAAGTCCTGGCTGCTCAAGCGCCTGCATCTGCCAAAGGACTACAAGGCTTCCCCCGGTGGATTGCAACCTCCCCTCTGTGTGGGGAGAGCCCATTTCTAACAGAGGAGAGGCAGGAAGGGAAGGCTCCTCTCAAAGAGGCATTCTCTGCCCGCTTGGGCTCTGATCTCGCCCAGGCAGGGAAGGGAAGGCTCCTCGCGAGGAGGCATCTGATCTCGCCCAGACAGGGAAGGGCTCTGATCAATGGGGGGGGGTAATAGAGCCTTTCTCCTCTCTTTCTCAAACGGAATCTGCCTTCTCCTCCAACCCTGGAAAGAGAATCTTTGGGAAGAGTGCTCCCTCCCTGCTTTGCCAGAAGCCTCCCCCATTGATCTGTGGGCTCTGTGAAGGGATTCTCCCTGGCTGTCTTGGGAGACATGAAGAGGGGATGCTGTCATGCAAAACCTATCCCATAGTTCCTCTGGAAAGAGCTTGGGTTTCCTAAATTCGCTTTGCCAGAAGCCTCCCCCATTGATCTCTGGGCTCTGTGAAGGGATTCTCCCTGGCTGTCTTGGGAGACATGAAGAGGGGATGCTGCCCTGGAAAACCTATTCCATAGTTCCTCTGGAAAGAGCTTGGGTTTCCTACTAAATTCGCTTTGCCAGAAGCCTCCCCCATTGATCTGTGGGCTCTCTGAAGGGATTCTCCCTGGCTGTCTTGGGAGACATGAAGAGGGGATGCTGTCATGCAAAACCTATCCCATAGTTCCTCTGGAAAGAGCTTGGGTTTCCTACTAAATTCGGAGGGAAAATGTATATAAGGCTGACAGCGCTTATGACGTTTGATCGTTTAAGCGCCTTGATTGGTTCATTTAAAAAAAAAAAACACGCCAAAAATACATCATTTCACAAACGGTCAATGAAATGGAAACGCTGACGAAAGTTAAATCGCTTCCAAATAATCCGGGTTAACGTTACGTCATTCTGACGTACTATTGATTGACAGCTCCAAATAAGGTATGGAAGAGAAGAATCGCTTTATTTAAACACCGATTTCATGCCAAGTAGGAATGCTTGCAGGTAAAAACTTCGATTTAAATAACCAGATGGGAACGAAGAATAACGTGTTTCGGAACGCGAGACAACACCAGGGTTATTTTGAATCGGTTTTATTAAAAACGTTGTATTTTAAATTGTTTCAAATCTTAAGTGGGAACAGCCTCTAATATGACAAACAGATGCAGAACAGTTCTGTCTGAGGCAGCATCTACAGTGCAGAATTAATGCTATTTGACATCACTTTAACTGCCATGGCTCAATGCTATGTAATGCTGGAATTTGTAGTTTGCTGAGGAAGGGGAGAAAGTGCAAATGAGACAACAGACAACCAATTGGCATGAAAAGGCAACAACTTTATTGAAAACAGCAAGCAAGTGAAAAGAGGGTTGGCCTGAAATCATGAGGTCTCGATCTGACATCCACCAACCTGTGTTGGTCGATGATCCGAAATGCCTGGTCACGGCCAGGTTTCAAGATGACAGAGGGGTAACCAGCTTAAAGTGCGCTCGCCACTTAGGGAGCCGGTTATGCTCATATGCGCATCTTCGCCCCATGTCACCGGGGAATGCTGAATCGATGCCGTCTCCTGCAGTGGCGACATCACTGAACCTCAGCACCCTCAGGTCCCAGTGGGACTCCCAATCCAGTGTTCCACACTGGAAACCATGCCCACCAGATCTGAGACCTATGCTACCACTGCCCTATAAAAGTTGTGACAGAGCATCATTAAACCAGAGCAAGGGGGGGGGGGGGGGGAGCCGGCTAAAATGGCACCAAGTGCCGGCGCACCGAGGGCCTAAATAGGCTCACCAGCCAATGGATGGCTAGGAAGTCTGGGTTGGACCCTGCCCCCGGCCTCAAGGCCAATCACAGGGCAGCAGCCACAGCAGCCTGCCAATAAGGGCCACTTCCGCCCACCAAGGGAGGCCTGGGAGTTGTAGTATCCCAGTCTGGAAGTGGCCCAGCAGCCCCACGGCGTGACGCTTCTGCTCCCGGCGAACATGCTATGTGGACTGGGAGCTCTGCGGACAGCCTGGCCCAGTGGAGCCTGCGCGCTTGCACAGGCAGCAGGCACGCACCACCACTGGACCACCAGAGAGAACCAGCAGGACCTTCCACCTGCCCTTAGCAACAGGACCAGCCCAGTGAGTTGGGTGGTCCCATTTGTGAGATATTTAGCCTTCCCTGTGAAAGAGCTCTGGTGCCACAATAAACTATAAATCTCAGGATTCCATATGGTGAAACCATGACAGTGCTAGTGGTGTCAAACTGCAAACTGGGAACGGATTACAGTTGTGTGTGGGTTTTGTTTTTTGAGGAGCGAGGAACATGGCTTTTCTCTATCCACTTAAATCTGTGTTGTGCAAACTGCAGCCCATGCCCCACGTTTAAGCGAAGGATACTACTTTTGCAGATTCTGAAACCCTTTGCCAATATTCCCCCCCCCCCCCCGCCCTCTGTTTTTTTAAATGGCACACCTTTTGAGCTTTTTAATCTCCTAAAACACACAGAGAACCTCCAAAAACATACAAAAATGCCCCCAGCCCCAGATGGAAAGCCTCCAGAATGCTCTAGCACCTCCACATTCCACTATTGTCATCAGTCATTTCCAAAATGGGGACAAGAAATCATGTGACATAGCCTCCAGTTATCATGTTGGGAAGGACTGAATGAAGACAGAGCAATTTGGGAACACTACCAGTGGTACATGGCCTGGGGGTATTTGGAGGGAATTGGCCCCTGAACCCCACTCCTGATTTAAACTTTGTTTTATTTTATTGTACATTATCAGTCTTTTTGTAGCAAGAAGGCTCAGCATGGTGAACCAATCAGAATCAAAGGAGAGTTTGTACATTTCAGTTTCATTTTTCAAACTCTTGCTCTTATACTGCTTGCTGCATGATCAGCTCTACCATGCTTGGTTGGTCGCAGGCTGGAAGCTGCAAGTCCTTCCTTCCATCTTCCTTAATCTACTACGTTATACACTATCCACAGCTCAAAAGAAATCAAGGCAAATAGAACCCTTGTCCCCACCTCTGCCTACTCTATATATGCTCATCTTGCGTCTCTCTTTCCCTTCAAACTTCTCCTAAGTTCCACATAGTTCTAGGTTTAAAGAACCCAGCAGGGTTGTACATCTTAGATCCCAATCACTGATTTCCTATGGACAATCTACAGGCAGGGGACATGCCCATGATGTAATGGGAGCTAGCCAATAGGTACCTTCCACAGCTAAATTTACTTCACTGAAACTCTGTCGCTCAATAACACTGTAGAGTTGTTATTTTTCAGTGTTCATCCTGGGAAAGGAAACTCTACCTTTGCTTGCAGAGCAGCAGAGGAACCATCAAACCAATTCCACTGCTCTTAGAATGTCATGTCTGTCTTTTCACCCTAAGATGTTTTAAGTGGTGTGACATCAAATGCTCTTTAATGCCAATATTCACTTCAAAAGTAACACATCTGATGCTGCCAAAGAGAGGATCAAAAAATTACTCACCCTGTTGAACATTTATGTTTTTGATGATGTTTGGTGCCCCTGAGAACAGCGAGGGCAATGTAAAAGAAGGGAAATATGCCAAGATTCCTATGACAGAAATAATGCAGATGTGCTTGCAAAGGATACAGAAAAATGTGTTGAAATTTAGACACTTCTCAGTGCTGAAAGCAGACATGGAAGAAGTCATGTTGGGGAAGACATGAAAACATGGAGACTGAGAAGGTGACATGATAGCCATCAAAATATATGAAGGGATGTTGTTAGAAGATGGTGCAAGCTTGTTTTCTGCTGCTCTGAAGACTAGAATATCACCCAATGGATTCAAATTATACGAAAAGAGATTCCCTCTAAGCATTAGGAAGAACTTTTACTGGAAGAGCTGACTGGCAGTGGAGCAGATTGACTTGGAGGGTGGAACTCACCATCTTAGAAGGTCTTTTAACAGGGCTTGGATGGCCATCTTTCAGGGATGCTTTAAATTGTGTATTCCTGCATGGAAGTAGGGTTGAATTGATGGCTTTGTGGTCCCTTCCATCTCTCAGATTCTATTATTTCATTATTCTAAGGGGCTGTACAGACTGGCCATTAAGGCTGGCCTGGGGGAAGAGTCAGGGCATGGCGTCCACACAACACTCGCCCCAACTCTGCCCCAGGCTGTCATGATGCCACACAGTGCACCACATGGCGGACAGCATCACAGTGCTTCTCTGGTGCTGCATCTAGATGACACAGGACCAAAGGAACACTGAAAAGGTGTGGCACTGGTGGCTATGGCTCCTTTTCCACAGCGCAGAAAGGACCCATTTTTAGGCTCCTTTTTGTGCCATGGAAAGGCAAGATCTGGCACTAAAAGGGGTAGTCTGTACAGCCCCAAAGTGAGGTATTCCATAATTTCCATTTATTTTTTATTTAATAATAGTTAAATACTTCTCTGAGTAGCTTATAACAACAACCAAAATTAGAGCATACTCTCAACTGATCACCAAATTAACAGAACAATGAAATTAAAAAATGATTCCATCAAGTTATATGTGGGTGTATGCGTGTGAGTGAGATACAACAGCATCTTGTGTACCATGTTGCAGGCCCCAAATTCAGTGGCTTGAGATTGCACATATCTTAAAAATAAAACAAACCCAAGCCCAAACCTAGGAAATGTGAATGTCATAGTAATTATTAACACTGCTACTATTAATTTCGTTTATTTATTTATGCCTTGCCTTTCTCTAGAACTAGGACCTCACGGACGCATACAGAAATTAAAAACAGTTACAAATAAGAACAGACATACATTAAAACACACCCCAGTTATTGTTTAAATAGAATTATATTGTCTGTGGGAATAAAAGTTAGCTATAGAATTAAAACATAATGAAACTATCTGTAGCATTAAGAAATAAATCAACAGAATTAAAAACATCTGCTAAAATGTGAGAAATAAAAACATTAGAGCTTGCTGTTGAAAATCTTTTCCTTTAAAAAGGAAGCTCTTGGAAGCTTTTTTTTTGTAGCTGCTTTAAAAAAATTATTAATATAAAAGTAGCATACACACATATCATAAAAAATTGTCTCCGTTTCTTTCCACATTCTTGCATTGTATCAGCTTAGGTGGAAACATCTTCATGGAATCATGAAAGCCCCAAAATGATGCGGACTGAATTAAATTTGCGGAGATCTGTGCTTTTAAAATTATTTTCATTTCTTTATTGTTATGATTTTTAAATAGAGGGAAGCATTAATACTTTAGGATAGCCAGTTGCAGGGATACTGGCTGTGAGCAATTCCCACTGAAATAAATGGGGCTTGCTTCAGATCAGACATGCATTGGTCTCCCTCCACTTAACTTTTCATTTGTGTTTTCAACATAGTTTGCATTCACTGTAACTTATAAACAGAAGTCTTGAGTAAAGATCCACAGAAATTAATAACTCACATAAGATTATACTGGTTTGTCCAGCTTGATAGGACTCAGGGTGACTAGAGGTCCTAAGTGCAAAGGAGTACAAGGCACCATAAAATGTAGGTCATTCAAAGAAAACAGGATTGCACAAAAGAAAAGCTAAAAACATTAATATAAATGTAAATTCATGCTTCTTAGTTATGCTCAAAATGGAGGATCTCTTGGAATTCCTCCTGGACAGAAGGCTGAAACGTAGGACATAACCTGGAAAAAAAGGATAGCTGGTCACCTTGGATAGGACTGTGCCATGCCCTTCAGCTGTCCTGTTTCATCAGGGACAGTCCTGATTAATTTTCTGTTGTCCCACTTTTTAGCAACTTTTTAAAATGTCCTAGTTTCTCTGTCCTTCCTCCACTTTCCCACTTTGTCCTCAGTTTACTTCAACTGCTGCAAACTAAGTTCAAGGAGTAAAAGTCTGCCGGAATCCTATGTGAGCTGTTATGTTACATAGCTTTACATATACGTAGCTATGTAACAGGGCACCAAGAAATCCCTTTACTGAACTGCAAAGCTGCATAATGGGACACCAGCAAGAGGGCCCATTGTGCACCATGACCAATGCGCATTGGACATTTTAATAATAATAAAATAATAAAAGCTTTATTTATATACCGTCCTTCGAAAACATCAGGGCGGTTTACAGCAATACAAATTACATATACATAAAGTAACAGGGCAGGAAACAACAACAACAATACAATTAACTTAAAACTCATGCCGGGTCATCAGTGCAGCTGGCAAAAAAAAAAGGGGGGGGGAAGGCATTCAGGGGGAGGAGTCAGGGGTAGGCCGGCTCAAAGAAAAGTGTTTTCAACCCCTTCTTAAATTGGGCCAGGGAGGTAGCTGAGTGGAGTTCAGTGGGCAGCGAGTTCCAGAGGGTGGGGGCCGAGATGGAAAAGGCCCTTCTAGAGGTGTTAACTAATCTGGCCTCTGGAACTCTTAATAAATGCTGCCCTGTTGATTTGAGTGTGCGGGGCGGATTGTACGGAGAGAGGCGGTCCTCTAAGTACCCTGGGCCCAAGCCATTTAGGGCTTTATAGGTTATAACCAACACCTTGTATTGCGCCCGGAAGCGAATAGGCAGCCAATGTAGGTCTTTTAAGACCGGTGTAATATGGCTGGTCCTGGATGTATCAGTGACCAGTCTTGCTGCCATGTTCTGCACCAATTGCAGCTTCCGGGTATGGTACAAGGGTTGCCCCATGTACAGCACATTGCAGAAATCCAAACAAGAGGTTACCAGAGCATGTACTACTGTTTCAAGGTCCCTCCGGCGCAGGTAGGGACACAGCTGGCGTATCAGCCGAAGCTGATAACAGGTGCTTCTGACTGTCGCATCCACCTGAGATGCAAGGTGGAGCGACGAGTCAAGGAGCACCCCCAGACTGCGTACTGAGTCCTTCACTGGAAGCGTGATCCCGTTCAGGACAGGTGGAGCCACCGCCATCCCTGGGCCAGGAGAACCTATCACGAGTACTTCCGTTTTCTCTGGATTCAAGCTGAGTCTCTTTCCCCTCATCCAGCCCATTACTGACTCCAGACAGGCCACGAGAGGAGAGATGCCATCCCCGGTCACTGCATCAGTCGGAGACATAAAGAAGACTATTTGGGTGTCATCAGCGTACTGATAACCCCGCGCCCCATGCCTCCGGATGATCTCTCCCAGAGGTTTCATGTAAATGTTAAATAGCATGGGAGACAGAATGGCTCCTTGAGGGACACCAGATGTAAGGGCCCTCTTATCAGAGCACACATCCCCCAGCTGCACCATCTGGAGCCTCCCAGAGAGGTAGGATCGGAACCACTGGAGCGCAGTGCCCCCGATGCCCAACTCTGCCAGGCGCTCCAGAAGGATACCATGGTCTATGGTATCGAAAGCCGCTGAGATGTCTAAGAGCACTAACAGGGACACGCTATCCCTGTCCATGCCCAAAACATTTTGCTTGTTTTGCTACATAACAATGTAACACCAGTCCTCTACTGGATATGGCTATTACACAACTGTACAGTTCTACTGTCCACATATGAAAGTCCACTTATGAAGACTTAAATCCTCAACATAGTTTGCACTCATCTAACTCAGCAGGGGTGATTGTGGTGTAACTTTGCCCTTCCCAGTAGGCTGAGGCAAAAGCAAACTCCTGCAGCCTCTCCTAGCTTGTCTGTTCTCTCTCATTAATAACTTTTCCCAGCTATTGACCACCCTCTGATGTTGCTTGGCTACACATGTCCCAGTTTTGGAGAGCATGGGATTTGCAAAGGTACGGATAGATAGATAGATAGATAGGTAATTTTCAAGTTGATGCTTTCATTCTGAGATTCCTCCCCTTTGCTTTAAGGACTGGTGAAAAAGGTGAATTAGATTTAGGTTGAAGACTAAGGTGTGGGAGCCCTAAGAAGGCCAGAGTAACATGTGATTTGCAAAAGTAGTGTTACATTTACAGTGGATCCTCCACATTCTCTGGGGTTAGGGGCACAAGACCCCTGTCCATGGGGAAAAATATAAATAAATAAAAACACTATTTTTTAATCTGATCAAACACCTCTCTAGGAATCTCCAGGTCCTTCAGCACAACGCTATGGTCAACATCTGCCAGAGGTTGACCACAGAATCCCACTGGAGGACCTACAAATGGCTGGAGAAGCAGTTTTTTTCTAGTAATTTCTAGGTTCTTCAGACCAACTCAATGGCCAACTTCCAGCAGAGTTGCACCGGAGGACCTGGAGATTTCTAGAGAAAACATCAAATTTGCAAATAATCAAATGCACAAAAGCCAAAGCAGCAAATGTGGAGGGCCCAGTGGCATCACTGAGGTGTGTGCGAGAGGTAAGGACCGCACAAGGTGACACTCTAAGGTGGGGCCGACACCACTGCTCTTCAAACAATTGCATTTTGACTGTGGCATTCAACTGTATCTCCTTTAAATAATGAAGAGATGGTGTCTGTGGGGTGAGGCTAAGTGGGAAAAGAAAGGAGAGGCCTCAAGGTTTTTTTAATTTAAAATTTAAAATTTAAACATTTAAATAAAAACAATTATTTTTTTAAATTTTTTAAATTAAAAAAAAGGTGTTTCAAAACATCACATTTTACAAAATTTTCATTTTAACCACACGAAACTATGTGTATATCAACACATTTATTCTGTGCATGTGATCTTGTAATTTAAAGGTATAATTTTAATTTTGCTAGTTGTTTATGTCCCACCTGTTACCATAACCTTCAGTGCTATATGGGAATTACGATTTATGAGTAACATTAGTACAAAAAAAAAAAAAAAAATTAAAAAAAAATTAAAGATTCTGTATGGGTGTGGCATGGGAGGCAGTTAATGCGAGGGGTGACACCATGAATTACCACACTGAGTGACGCCAATCCTAGTGACACCACTGACTCCAGAGCAACTCTATGGTAAATATCCAGCAGAGTTGCACTGGATGTGCTCGAGATTCTTAGAGAGAACATATTAATCAAATCTGCAAATAATCAAACCCACAAAAGTCAAGCTGCAAATATGGAGGGCTGACAGTATACCTACAATCCTCACATGTGCACACACGTAACAAAAGCGCCCAGATGAAGACAGATGGAGGAAGGGAAGCTAGCCCTTTCCTGGTCCCAGGAATCCTCACACTTCTTCCTCAACCTGGGCTCTTCATTCTCAGCTGTCCTCAAAGCTTCAATTGTTGAGACAGATGAGTCTTTTCTGTTCAATTTGCGAGCATCTCCCCTGCCAGGGCTTGGGCTTTGGGGGGCTGTAAGTTTCAATTCCAACAGGCATTTATGTTTACAGCTTCGGCTCCAGCCTCTTTTTCTTGTAATGGCTTTGAGGGACAGTTGTGCCTGGTGTGAAGGCACACCGCGGTTGCCTCAGGAGAGCCGACAACCTGCATGTCGGGCTGCGTGCTATAATGGAGAGCAGTTGCCTTTTTTTACAGGCTGACCTGCGGCCTCCAAATCCCAGAACTCCTATTTGAGATGGAAACTGACTGAGGGTCATCCTGATGCCGCTTACGGCTTGGCTTGTAATGGCAAGGGAAAGATTCCTGTAGAGGCAAACTGTGTCTCTTTGCCAGTCTGTTTCCAGGTGCTCCCTGCTTAAATGCCAACATGACTTCCTAGAGGTACAGAAGCATCTCTCACATTGCACAATTTCACATTGCACAATTTCACATTGCACAATCAAAGCACATCGATAAGAGCCAGCATGGTGTAGTGGTTTGAGCATTGGACTACAACTCTGGAAATCAGGGTTAGATTCCCTGTTCAGCAGTGAAACCCACTGAACACGTCACACACTCTCAGCCCCAGAAAACCACATGATACGGTGGTTTTCCTTAGCATCACCATATGTCAGGAATGGCACACAAAAACAACAACACTTTAACTGACATGGCTTCAACTGATGGACTCCTGGGATTTGTAGTTTAGGGAAGGAGCATTTTGAACTTTATCAGACTATAAATTCCAGAATTCTATGGATGCAGCCACGGCAGCTAAAATATTCGGGATGCATCTGCATTGCTGAAATAATCTGGTTTGCTACCACTTCAACTGCCACGATTCAATGCTATGGAATTTTGGCTAAGCTATTCTGGCATGCCACAACAAACTGCAGTTCCAGGAATTTCATAGCATTGAACCATGGCAGTTATTATTTTATTTTATTTTATTTTATTTTATTTTATTTTATTTTATTTTATTTATTTATTTATTTACCGCTCTTTTCCCAGGACTGGGACTCAGAGCGGCTTCACAATGTTTTTTTTTTTTAAAAAGTACATTGAAAAGAATTTTTAAACTGGTCCAACATCAAACATCCCAGCCTGTCCTTATCGTAATTCCCTAAATGCCTGTGTGAACAGGTAGGTCTTCACTTGCCGGCGGAAGGCCATCAAGGAGGGAGCCATTCTGGGCAGGGAGTTCCAGAGTCTAGGGGCAGCCACTGAGAAGGCCCTCTCTCTTGTCCCCACCAACCCTGTTTGTGATGATGTTGGGACAGGGAGAAGGGCTTCCCAGAGGATCTTAGAGTCCAGGCCGGTTCATACCAGGAGAAATGGTCTGCCAAATAGTGTGGGCCTGAGCCATGTAGGACTTTGTAGGTAATAACCAGGACCTTGAATTGTGCCCGGAAACAAACTGGCAGCCAATGAAACTCTTTCAATAGGGGCATTGTATAGTTTCTGTAATCTGCCCCTGTTAATAGCCTGGCAGCCGCTCTTTGAACCAGCTGAATTTTCTGAACACTTTTCAAAGGCAGCTCCATGTAGAGCCCATTACAGTAGTCCAAATGGGATGTAACCAAGGCATGTACTACCGTGGCCAAATCTGGCTTCTCAAGGAATGGGCGCAGCTGGCGTTCAAAGCTGAGTCCAGGAGTACCCCCAAACTGTGAACCTGTGTCTTCACGGGGAGTGTGACCCCATCTAACACAGGCTGGATCCCTGTTCCCCGATCTGCCTTCCAACTGACCAGGAGCACCTCTGTCTTGTCTGGATTAAGTTTCAACTTGTTTGCCCTCATCCAGTCCATTACTGAACACAGGCACTGGTTTAGGACCAGGACAGCCTCCTTGGATTGAGGTGGGAAGGAGTAGTAATAAATAATAATAATAAAATTTTTATTTATACCCCGCCCTTCCAAACGATCAGGGCGGCTTACAAAATGCACCGAAGTGCAAACAGCATACAGATTAAAAACACATATAAACAACAATCCTTAAAAACAATAAAAAACCCCTAGCCCAACCTCACGGCCACGAGAGAGGAGGGAGGCCCACAGGATATTTAGTCGGGGAATGCCTGATTAAATAGGAAGGTTTTGAGACCCTTCCTAAATTGGGCCAGGGTGGTAGATGAGCGGAGCTCCATGGGCAGCGTATTCCAAAGGGCTGGGGCAGCTGTGGAAAAGGATCTTCTGGCAGTAACAGCCAACCTAGCCCCAGGCACCTTTAGGAGTTGCTGCCCAGATGTTCTGAGGGTGCGAGGCGGAATGTATGGGGAGAGGCGGTCCTTCAGGAGTTGAGTGTCATCTGCATATTGATGACACTGCACCCCAAAACTCCGGACAACCTCTCCTAACCACTCCAGTTAGTGGTTTCAAACTGCATTATTTCAGCAGTATGGATGCAGCCCTAAATGCTGTAAATGTGTAGTGGGAAATGGCTCTTTGTTTTGTTTTTGCTATGTGACTTCAAGTCAAATCCGATTTAAGGTGTGCCCATTAGGAGTGTAGCAAAAAGGAGGGGCATTGCTCTAACAAATAAGAAGTATGCCCCTCAATGAATTTTTTCCTTAACCCCCAAATTTCTAGTATTGTAGAGTGAGATGTTGAAAATTGTCCACACCTAGAAATCTGATATGTGATGTGTTCACATTCCCTTGATAACTTAGCTCTCCTTATATCATTAGATGCCTAAACTGTGTTTCTAAATGCTCAACTGAAGTTTTAGGTAACTGCAATGCTAAAAATTGGGAGAGTGAAGAAAAATTATCTGAAGAGGGGCAGGATTCTTATTGGGAGGGAGGCAATCTCATTGCCCCCCACCCCTTGCTGCATGCCTGTGACTCTATCATTGGGTTGTCTTGGCAAGATTTATTCAGAGGGAGTTTGCCATTGTCTTCATCTGAGGCAGAGACAGTGTGGTTTGTCCTGTTGTTGCTGTTGTAGTTGTATGACTTCAAGTTGTTTCTGACTTATAGACACCCTATCACAGGATTTTCCTGGCATGTTTCTTCAGAGGAGGTTTGCCTTGTTCTGAGGCTAAGAGAATGTGACCGAGCTGGGAATTGAACCTTGGTCTCCAAAGTCAAAGTCCAACATTCAAACTACTGTGCTATGCTATCCAAGCCCACCTAGTGTTTTTTCCATGGTTCCCTGGAGTCCTAATCCTGTGTGTGTGTGTGTTTGTTTGAGAGAGAGAGAGAGAGAGAGAGAGAGAGAGAGAAATATTTTGATGAGTTCATCTTAATTAAGAGATATATGCAAGCTGTGGGCTTTTACAGAGATCTTCATCAGGCTTGATAGGGCAGCCAAAGCAGGTTATGAAATGCAAATATTGTGAAATGCAAATGAAATCTTGCTTTGCAGATAATGCTGCAGAGCACCAATAAACAAGGAGGCTTGCTTGGAAACCCAGATTTCATCTTCTGTACGTATAGCCTCCAGGAACAGCATAGTATAAATATGTGTGTGATTATAATTATCTAGGCTGATTTCACATCAATCACGTGGGGAATCTGCTCTGGGTTTTAATCTAAACTTGGAACTATTTATGGTATAGAATCTATTTTGGGAATAGAGTAGGATGCTTTTGATAGCTCTGTTTAGGTTAGACTAAAACCCAGAATGATGGCTTTGACTGGCAGGGGGCTGGAATGGATAGCCCTGGGGACCCCTTCCAACTCTTTGATGTTATGATTTATGGATTTACAATCCTACCATCGTGAAAACTGCCAGTAATCACTATATATAGGTAGCCCACCAAGAGTAGCCTTAAATCAGGTGATCTATATAAGCATCATGATATCTAGCTGTATGGCATCCAATTAGACCACAAGTTGAACATGAATCAACAGTGCGATGCGGCAGCTAAAAAAGCCTATGCAATTTTAGGTTGCATCAATAAAAGTATAGTGTTTAGATCAAGAGAAGTAATAATGCCACTCTGTTCTGCTTTGGTCAGGCCCCAGCTGGAATGCTGTGTCCAGTTCTGGGCACCACAATTCAAAAAGGATGTTGAGAAACTGGAGCGTATCCAAAGGAGGGCGACTAAAACGGTGAAGGGCCTGGAAACCATGTCCTATGAGGAACGACTTAGGGAGCTGGGTATATTTAGCCTGGAGAAGAGAAGTTTAAGGGGTGATATGATAGCCCTGTTTAAATAAATGAAGGGATGTCATATTGAGGAGGGAGCAAACTTGTTTTCTGCTGCTCCAGAGACTAGGACCTGGAGCAATGGATGCAAGCTCCAGGAAAAGAGATTCCACCTCAACATTAGGAGGAACTTGCTGACAGTCAGGGCTGTTTGACAGTGGAACAAACTCCCTCAGAGTGTAGTGGAGTCTCCTTTCTTAGAGGTCTTTAAACAGAGGCTGGATGGCCATTTATCGGAGATGCTTTGACTGAGAGTCCCTGCATGGCAAGGGGTTGGATGGGATGACCCTTGTGATCTCTTTCAACTCTATGATTCTAAGATCCCCTGATCCATCACAGCATCATGGGAAGCAGTTTGGGAAGTGATCAGGACAGAGATGATCCAAGATATTTTGCTGGCTGAGTCCTTGCCCCACCAAGTCAAGGTGTGTAGGACCCAAAGCCAGTGGAGGTGCTTTGATATCCAAGGCAGGGAGGTCCACACAACTCCTGGCATCATTCTTCACAGTCACAATACAGTGACAACAAAATAAATAAATTTGCTGTCTTTTCATAACACCCAGATTGCTTCCTCACTCTGCCTAATGGTAAGACCTGCTGAAAGATAGAGGATCAGGGATGGCTTCCATGTCAGTAAGGCAGTGAATCCACTCTGAGCATTAGTCTGAATTTTAAAGGCACTATCCAAGATGATGTAATTTAATTCAAAATAGGTTTAGCTGCTTGGATAGCTCCTTTAAAGTTCAGAATAAAACATGGAATGGATTTATCACCCTCTTCACCTGATATGGAAGCCATCACCTCACATGGGTTTTTAATCCTAGATGTGTTTAAGTTAGGGTATGAGGGTCTTGCCAGGATGGTAAATGAGCTTCAGTTTTCAGACTTTTTCTGAATTTCTGCCCCGTTGCTACTGCTTTATTTGACAGTGGGCAAGTTATCATACAATATATGCATTGCATTTTCCAGACTTTACCCCTCTACCACCCTTCCCTTCATCTTCTGTCTACCTTTCTATTGTAAGATCTTTGAAGAAGAAAACCACTTTGTTCCCGGGCCTCAAGATTGCAACTCCCAGCATTCCTCACTATTAGCAATGCTGACATTGAGACATGAAGTCCAACAACATCTGAAGAGCATACCCTTCAACTGTCAATTTCGCCACTTTTTTCAGCTGCTTTTAAAATGACCCAGTTTCTCTCTCTTGCCTACACTTCTCTGCCTTGTCTTATGCTAACTTCCATTGCTGCAAACTGAATTCAACATTATGGGGCTTTAAGCTTGTTATTTTATTGTATGTACTTATTTGATATTGTATCTGTTTTGTTTTAATATATGTTGTGAGCCGCCCTGATCTTGGGAAGGAGCGGGATATAAATAAAAATTTTATTATTATTATTTATTAACATGCAAAAATAGTTAGCCCTCAAGATGACAGGAGCAAGCTGGATCTTGCCCTTCCCAGTAGACTCAGGCAAAATGAAACTGCTGCAGCCTCTCTTAGCTCGTGTGTTCTTCCTCATTAATAACTTTTCTCATCTTGACCACACTCTGATGTTGCTTGGCTACATGTGTCTTGGTTTGCATCTGTGAAATTGGGGAGGGTACAAGAGAGGACGACATGATCCCCACCCCTGTACTATAGACAGGAACCAGTTGATGGACCATTGAATTGACTCCATATAAGGGAAATTCATGTTATCTCGGTGCATCATGTAGTTTAACAAAGCCAATGAAGGCAACTGAAGAATTGCAGATATTTGGTGGCTTCTGCACCAGTAAAGAAGGTTTGTTTTAGCCTTTGTGGTTATCTGTCATGCACTCAACCAAGTTTGTCAGCCACAAGTCAGTTAAGCTCATCTGAGGTCTTTGGAACCAACATTAGGCAGCAATGTGATGCATGCTTACCTGGGGATATGTCCC
This sequence comes from Sceloporus undulatus, assembly GCF_019175285.1. Classification (NCBI taxonomy): domain Eukaryota; kingdom Metazoa; phylum Chordata; class Lepidosauria; order Squamata; family Phrynosomatidae; genus Sceloporus; species Sceloporus undulatus. The sequence continues at coordinate 11,233,055 of NC_056522.1, forward strand.
ACTGAACGCAATGGGACTTCCAAGTATATAAGGCTGTGCTTTATTAAACTTTATGAGCAGTGGTTTTGTTGAAAACAAGGCAGAACAAAGCCACAAAGAGGAACTTTTGCTTTTGGCTTATATTTTCACTTCCCTTTTAAACCTCCCCCCCAACACCACTTACATTTTTATTTTCAGTCCACCTTTGGATATGAAGAACACTTCTCCTTTGATAATCTCTGGCCCTGCTCTGTTTCTTTTTCTTTATGGTCTTAACTATTTTAAAAATAAGAGTTGCACTCATCACAATAGGTTGAGAGAAAGGTTGGCAATTCAGAAATATTCCAGGCCCATATATTTAATCTCTGGTGATGGCTGCATCTGCACTGCAAAAATAATACAGTTTGACACTACTTTAACTGCCATACCTGAGTGTCATGGGATTCTAGAATTTGTAGTTTTGTAACTTATTTAGCCTTCTCTGTAACAAAGCTCTGGTGCCACAGCAAACCACAAATTGTCGACACAGTTACGTTTCTTAGAAAGTCATATATATGTCTGAGAGCCAGCATAGTGTAGTGGTTTGAGGATAGGACTAGGGAGATCAGGGTTTCATTTCCTGCTGGGTCATGGAAACCTCTGGGTGACCTTGGATGAGTCACATAGGTGCTTTCTGCACCGGCATTTGGGACGTCTGGAGGACGTCCTATTTTTAAAAAGGGGCGTCTCTTATAGACGCCCCTGTGCCTAATACGGACTCCGTCCGTACAAGATGGCGCCGGCCCTTCTACATGGCCGGCACCATCTTTGCGTATCGGACGCTGAGCGTCCGTACGCGTCGCGTCCCTTGTGACGTAGCGAGTGCGCCCCTGGCGCCTCGCTATGTCGCAAACGCGACTGAAAAAGAAGCTCCATTTTGGAGCTTCTTTTTCTGTCTGCATGGGAGCCGCGCCGTGTGGAGGCTCCGGCTCCCCTGCAGACTAACCGGCGGCAGCGGTAGACCGCCGCAAAGCGGCGGTTTGTATCCCGCCTCACTCTCCGCTGCAGAAAACCCCAAGATAGGTCCACCTTAGGGTTGCCATAAGTCAGAAATGACTTGAAGGCACAGAATGACAATATCTATCTATCTGTCGAACAATATCTACTCAGAAGTCAGAAGGATGGAATTCAGGGGGGGGGGGTCATCCTGGCTAAGTGGATATTGGAAGAATAGCACCTTGAAAGAAAATGTGCCTCTGAAAAGTGACCTTTCTCCCCAACTCATTCTTCCTTACTCTGCCTTTCTCACACATTTTAATTTCTCCTTCCATGCTCTCAGGCAAAATTAGTTGTTAGTCATTTTCACTTTATGGTGACTCTAAGATGCATCTGACAAAGTAGACCTGGGGTAAAACTGCACTGCAGAAAACATGCAGTTTGACACCGCTTTAAGTGCCATGGCTAAGTGGTATAAAATCCCTGAATTTGTAGTTTTGTGAGACATTTAGCCTTCTCACTCAGAGAGCTCTGGTGATACAACAAACTACAAATCCCAAGATTCCATCCCATGGAGCTAAGGCAGTTAAAGCAGTGTCAAGTTGCATTATTTCTGTCTTGTAGATTCAGCCCTAGTCTATAAAAGCTTATGCTTCAACATTTTTCATTCACAGTCTCAAAGGTTCTACAAAATCCCTTTGCATCAGTGGCACCATTAGGGTTGGCATCACCTGGTGTGATAACTCATGGTGTCACCCCCACTGATCTCCTTCTATACCACACCATACAGAATCCTTAGTAATATTTGTTGTATTAATGTTATTAACAAATTGTAATTCCTGTATATTACTGAATGTAATAGTGATAGATGTAGATGCTTTGTTCTGATGTCACAGCAAACTACAGTTCCCAGGATTCCATAGCATTGTGCCGTGGAAGTTAAAGTGATATCAGACTGGATTATTTCTGCAATGTGGATGCAGCCTAAGGAGGTTATCGCATTAGCTTCTCTGCCAGGATAGACCTGGGACGTAGCTTTCTTACGCCAGCTGCAACCCTTCCTGGAACCCAGGGACCTAGAAACAGTGATACATGCACTGGTAACCTCTTGACTCGACTTCTATAATGTGCTCTACATGGGGCTACCCTTGTGCCAAGTCCAGAAACATGGCAGCCAGATTGGTCGCCGGTAAACCGAGAGCTGGCCATATAACACCAATTTTAAAAACTCTCCACTGGCTGCCAATTAGTTTTTGGGTGCAGTACAAGGTGTTGGTTATTATGTTTAAAGCCCTACATGGCTTGGTCCAGCTTACTTGCGGGAATGCCTTCCTCCTTATAATCCACCCCGCACATTCAGGTCCTCTGGGAGGAACCTACTGCAGCCAACAAAGACCAGGTTGGTTGCAACTTCCCAGAGGGCCTTTTCATCTGCCGCTCCTAAAGTGTGGAATGACCTGTCAGACGAGATCCTTCATATTACTACTCTAAACACCTTTAAGAAGGATCTCTTCTGGTAGGCCTTCCCAGACTGAACTCCCCTTTCTTGGCATCGACAGTCCTCCTACCCCAAACTATCTCTCCTCAACTCGCCTTTTTAACTATTTTAATCTGTATTTTTATTTGTTATGGTTTTCATTTGGTGGGAAGGATAGGGGATTATGTTTTATTGATTTTGTTTTTATTATGTATTTTATGTATTGAATTGCATTTCTGTAACCTGCCTCGATCGGTAGGCAGAGGCAGGATAAAAATAACATTTTTATTTATTTTTATTATTATTACATTCATCTGTCGCCGGGGAGTATGCAGCCCATATACAACTCGGACTTCTCCGGGCTTGCTGTGCATTTTTTCAAGAAACAGATTGCATACGAGCTGCATACTGCCCAATGATGGATGAATGTTATAAGATCCACTTTAAGAAAGTTATATCCCAGATCTATCCTGGCAGCTGAAGCTAATGCGATAATCTCCTAAATTTCTGAACTCAAACCATCTGTAAGCATTTGGACTCAAGCTCAAGATCTTCCCGCTCCTGAGCAGATCCCTTCTCCTGAAGACCTTATTTTTTCCTTTTCCTTTTTGACTTTTGGGGAGTCTTCTTAGACCTGAGCCCCCTGGTGTTTGCAACCAGTGACTCAATGTAGTACTGCAGCTTACAGGAAACCTTCCAAATCTCTTGTTTGTTCTCACTGAAGATCTGGGAAGATGAATTCTTTTCCTAGCTCCAGGGTGTAGAACTGGCTAGGTGTGCTTTCCCTCCCTGGCCACTACTTGGCAATGTAGTCATGTGCTAGCATGGAACAGGTGAGTTCTATGGGTGTGCTATTGGACACCTCCTTCCACAAAGATCCCAAAAGCACATATGCAGGTGTGGTTTATACCTATCATGCCATCAACAGGATTCCAGCCAAAGGACTCATTGGTGCGCACACCCGTGCCACGCTGCTGTGCCACTCCCTTCAAGCATATGGGGCTTGAATAAGCACGAGCCTCCGTGTGTGTGTGTGTGGAGGTCCAGAACAGATCCCCCACAAGAATGAAGGGCCAACTGTATTAAATAATAGCTGGAATAATAGTTGGATCAACTACTTAGGCTGCATCTACACTGCAGAATTAATGCAATGTGGCACCACTTTAACTTCCAGGGCTCAATGCTAGGGAATGCTGGGATTAGTAGTTTTGTGAAATATTTAGCCTTTCCTGTCAGAGTGCTCTAGTGCCACAACAAACTACAGATCCCAGGATTCCATAGGATGGAGCCATGACAGTTAAAGCAGCATCACATTGCATTAATTCTGCAGTGTGGTAGCAGTCCTAGTTAAGTATACTAACTAAGTAGCATCTCCTGGCCAGACCTCACCCAATCTGGCTTTACTAGCCAGTGTGAGCAACAGGGGTCTGTCTTCCTATTGATTGGGATGCAGCAGAGTGATGTTTTCAACCTAACTACCTCCAGCAATCTCTGGTGTGAGGACAAATTGCAACAAGGATCCCGCTTCTGATTGTCACACCAGAGATTGCTGGAGGGAAAGGGTATGGAAACATCAGTATCCTGTGTCCAATTGATAGAAGAACAGACTTCCATCATTCACAGTGTCTGGCTGGTAAATCAGGTTCAGGGGGCTTTTGTGATGATAAAGAAAAAGATTATGTATCCATAACTGTGACAGTGAATTCCAGCTATTATTACTAATATTATTTTCTGCTCAGAAAAGGCAATCTGCTGTTTTCTGAACAGAAAATGCTGTTTTTGAGCAGAAATACTGCATGTAAATTCCACACAGGATATGTTCCAAACTGCCAATAGTTTCTGAAAATGTTATCATTTCTCGCAGCAAGAAGAAAATGGCTAAATTACTTGTTGCTTTCTTTGAGAGCAAAGAGTCACATCTCTAGTACTCTTAAGTTACTGAGCTACAAGAGTAGGGTTGCCATAACCCGGTTGCAGCGGGGTTTCTGGGCAACCCTGGGGCCTCGCTGCCCTCCTCCTCCTCCCCTGCGCATGGCCGCGCGGAGGAAAAGGAAGGCAGCGAGACCTGGTGCAGAGGAGGCTGCAGGGAGGCGGCGCCTCTTGGGTGCAGCCGCGCCAACCTCTCCGCCTCCCTGCAGCCTCCTCCCTCCTTCCTGGCCTCCACTGGGGCCAGGAAGGAGGGGAGGCTGCGGCCATCGCCGCCGGCCTCCTCCCCTCGTTCCTGGTCCCAGCCGGGGCCAAGAAGGAGGACAGGCCGCGGCGATGCCCCGGCCTCCTCCCCGCCTTCCTGGCCAGCCGGGGCCAGAACGAGGGGAGGCTGCGGCCATCGCCGCCGGCCTCTCCCCTCCCTGGTCCCAGCCGGGGCCAAGAAGGAGGACAGGCCGCGGTGATGGCCGCCGCCTCCTCCCTCCTTCCTGGTCCCAGCCGGGGCCAAAAGGAGGACAGGCCGCGGCGATGGCCGCCGGCCTCCTCCCCTCCTTCCTGGTCCCAGTCGAGGGCCAAGAAGGAGGACAGGCCGCGGCGATGGCCGCCGGCCTCCTCCCCCCTTCTGGTCCCAGCCGGGGCCAAGAAGGAGGACAGGCCGCGGCGATGGCCGCCGGCCTCCTCCCTCCTTCCTGGCCCAGCCGGGGCCAAGAGGAGGACAGGCCGCGGCGATGGCCGCCGGCCTCCTCTCCCCTCCTGGTCCCAGCTGGGGCCAGAAAGAGGACAGGGCCGCGCCGATGCCGCTGGCCTCCTCCCCTCCTTCCTGGCCCAGCGGGGGCCAGGAACGAGGGGAGGCCCCAATCCTGGCCTCCGACGCGGCGAGGCCCGGGGCCCAGGCAGGGAGGGAAAGCCTCCTAAGTGGAGGCTTCCCTCGCCGCTGGGCTCCGCTCCCTGTTGCGATAGCCAGGGAAAATGTAGGACAGAATTTCAATGTAGGACACATTTTTGTGTGTCCTACATTTGAAAATTTTGTCCTACATTTTTCCCGGTTTTGAGGTCCGGCACTATGGCAACCCTATACAAGAGTGATGATAAAATTCTGTCGTCGCCTTCCAGTGGGAAGCTCCTGATTTAAAATGGATGGCATAGTGATTGAATGTTGGACTACAACTCTGGGAGACCAGGGTCTGATTACCAGTTCGGCCATGGAACCCACTGGGTGACTTTGGGTATGTCATGTGCTCTCAGCCTCAGGAGAGGCAATGACAAACCTCTCTGAACAAACTTGCCAAAAAACCCCATGATAGATTCACCTGGGGTCATCATAGTAGGAAATTACTTGAGGGCAACACCACCACCACCACAACTGTGTTGGACTACAGAGAGATTGGATACTGAAGCAAGGGACCACTGGAAAAAGATTGGTAAACCTAAGTGGGAGGCATATCCTGGGTCTCTCCTGTATTTCACCCCAGTACTTGGTGTGTGAGTGTATAAAGTGGGCCCTGGCATCCACTAGGGTTTTGTCCTCGCCCTCTGGACAATAAAATCTGTGGATGTCAGTGCCCATAAACAATGGATCTTATATAAGATGACAAAATCAAAGTTTGCTTTTTGGAATATATGTGTGGTGTACGTAATGAAATATTGTGATGGTTGAATCCGTGGATAAAGAATCGGTGAATATGGAGGGCCAACGGTATAAAGTACTTCCAGGGAAGGGCAAGATGTTGACTTTTCATAAAGGATTGTATCCTCCTGAGACCATTTTCCCAGACACAGGGTGACCTTTCAAACCAGACTGGGCGAAGCGGTTTTGTAGTTGGCGTTTGGACTTTCAACTGGCCAGTTCCTGCTGGGCATTCTGTTTGCCCAGCCTAGTTTTTTTTCCTCTTTCCTCCTTTTCTTTTTTTTCTTTTATATGATTATTGTGTTGCAAGAAACATCTGTATGCAAAGCAGGTCGGCCAGCCAGCCCTGAACCTTTGCAAATCAATTTGTCTGTGAAGAAAAGCAAGGCAGTCCACTGGAGTGAAAGATGGGCCGGGGAACTTTGAGGCAACCCCCCCTACCCTTTCTTTTGTGGATGTCACTGAAAAAAAACGCCCTGTGGCCACACCAAAAAAAGGGGGTATTTTGTAATGAATTACTCGTGCATTTGCAGAGTCAAACCCAGCTTTGGGTTAAAATGCAAATCTGGATCAGGTGCAGGAAGAGGGGTGACGGGTGAGCCATCCAGTAAAGCACAGACAACAGAGATTTTGGGGAAACGGACACGGCTTGTTTCATATATTTCCCCCCCCTCAGTCAGATAAAACAAAGCAACAACATTAGAGGTTAACACAAGCACAGATTTTTGGAATAACATTAGCGTTTTATATGTGTGTATTCAGTTTAAGGGTCCATCTGTGACCCTCCAAAAGATTTTTGTTGGATCTGGGACTCTCTCACTTGCATGATCCTTAACTCTTCACCCTCTCCATGTTGTTTTGTGCCTTCAAGTCATTTCCAGTTTATGGTGACCTTATAACAGGTTTTTCTTGGCAAGATTGGATCAAAGGGGCGTTGCTATTGCCTTCCTCTGAGGCTGAGAGAGTAGGGTAAACGCAAGGGTTTCCATGACCTTCCCCATTACAATTCCATTGTTGTTTGTTAGATTTATTCTTTTTTCTTTTTTTTGTCCTTCCCAGCAAGCTCAAGGTGACTTACCTGGCTCACCTCTTTCCTGCTTTGATCTCACAACAACCCGTGTAGGTAGGCTAGGCTGAAAACTGGGACAGGCCCAACGATACAGAATGAGTCTCATAACTCACTGGGTACACCAACCTGTATCTCCCAGAATTGCAATGACTTGTCAGAAAAAAAAGTAGAAGAGAGTGTAACTCTCTTGGCACTTGAGCAGCATAGGTAGGATCTTTCCAAAGATTTTCTCTTTTGGTCAGATCTTTTTGAGAGACAGCATGATGTGGTGGTCTGAGTATTGGAGACTAGACCTGGGAGATGAGGGTTTGTATCCCCACTGAGCCATGAAAACCACTGGGTCACATGGGGCAAACTGCACACTCTCACCCTCAGAAAATCTCATGATAGTTTTTGCCATAAGTTGGAAATGACTTGAAGGCACATAACATCAACAATTAGGTATTCAGAGTATCTTGGGAACTATATTTGGGACTGCCCTCGAACTCTTAGTCTAAGATTCTGTGTTCCACGAAACTACAAATTCTGTGGGCTGGAGCCACAAGAGTTAAAATGTCTCAAAATACTATCCTGTTTCCCCAAAAAATAAGACATACCCATAAAATAAGCCATAGCAGGATTCTAAGCTTGTGCAATATAAGCCATACCCCGAAAATAAGAAATAGTGATAGGCCTGGCACAGAACAGAAGGGGGCGGGAAGGGAAAAGAAAGACTGGACAATGGTTGTAAAGAATGGAGTCATAAGAAATTCAGGATAGAATTCTAGGGTTTGGAGAGTTATGATGACGATGTTCCAGAAGAAGACGACTTAACTATGGCCTGTTACAGACAGCCAAAATAAAGCTGCTCGAGTCACAAGTGGAGATATGTGGTGTTTCAATAATGCATGCGTCCTAAGAGTCCAAAGCCTCAACTCCCAAAGCCATGCTCCAGCCTGTAGGGCTGGAGCATGGCTTGTGGTGAGTTCTGGACTCTTAGGACGCATGAATCATTGAAACCACCATGGCGGGGTACAGATCGCCGCTTTGCGGTCGGCCGCGCCCGCCAGTAGGTCCGCGGGGAGCCGGAGCCTTCAGACGGCCCTGACTCCCGCGCGGACCGAAAAAAGAAGCTCCAAAATGGAGCTTCTTTTAAACCGTCGTGTTTTTTGCGACGTAGCGAGGCGCCAGGGGCGCGCTCGCTACGTCACAAGCGGCGCGACACGCTTGGATGCTGTGCGTCCAGTACGTAAAGATGGCAGCGCCCGTATGAACAGGGCCCGACCATCTTGTACGTATCGAATCGTAACTAGGGTTAGGGGGTGCGGAAGCACCGCCCCTTCCTAACCCTAGTAACGTATGGATTGACAGGGAGGAAAGCTCAACTTACAGGCAGCGGGACTTGTTGAAAGAAACTGCCGAGGAGAATTTTGGTTTGCTGGGGAGGGGGGGGACCGGGGTGGCATCATACACTGCCGAAGTATTGCAGTTTGACACCCACACTTTAACTGTCATGGATCTGTCCCCAGAATCCTAGGATTTGTAGTTTTGAGAGGCACCAGCACCTTTGGCAGAAAAAGCTACCTTGTAAAACTACAAATCCCAGGACTTATTTCTACAGTGTAGAATGCATCCACAGTGGACATCTACAAGAGTCACTTTTAACACACACACACACACAACACACCACACACACACACACAATAAAAATAATTAGATCTGATCCTACCCTCTGGGACAGCAGAGAAAAAAACCTGTGCCGATCCTGTCTGTGTGACAGTCCTTTTGATATTTAAAGGAGTGCAACCATGTCACCCTCCTAACTCTTCCCTTCACCAGGCCTGAACATGCCCAACTATACCCCAACTTTCCTCCTACTTTTGCTGTCCATACACTTGCTATCATCCTGTTGCCCGTCTCTCAACCCCGCTCCAACTTATCCATACCCTTCTTAAAGTGAAGAGCCCAGAAGGGAATGCAGTGAACCTATTACAGGCTTTCTTGGCAAGATTGTTAATAGGGGTTTTTTGCCTTGCTCTGAGGCTGACAGAGTGTGACCTTACTCAGGGTTACCCAGTGGGCTGTCCTTGCTGAGTAAGAATTTGAATTCTAACCTCCAGATTCCTAGTCCAACTTTCAAACCATACACTATACTGGCTATCTATCTCTATAGAGTTATGAGATTATAAATTTGGGCATCCTCTTGTAAATCTTACAACAGGATAGTTGTGTGTAGCATTGGGGCTTGAGTGTTAGACTAGGACTCTGCAGAGATGTGAATTCAAATCCTCACTCAGACTTGGAAACCCCTTAGGTGTCCTTGGACAAGAATTCAAAATTCAAAATGACCTCAATAGATGAGAAAGCTGGGTCCAAACCTAACAAATGAACTTAAGCAGGGAGAAATGTAAGGTACTGCACTTAGGCAGAAAAAATGAAATGCACAGATTATAGGATGGGAGACACCTGTCTTAAGAGACTACATGCAAAAGGGATCTAGGAATCCAAGTAGGCCCACATGTTGAACATGAGTCAATAGTGTGATGCAGCAGCTAAAAAGGCTAATGAGATTGTAGGCTGCATTAATAGAAGTCATAGTGCCTAGATCAAGGGAAATATTATACTTTGGTCAGGCCTCACCTGGAATATTGTGTCAGTTCTGGGCACCACAATTCAAAAAGGATGTTGAGAACTGAAGTGTGTCCAGCCGAGGGCAACTTAAATGGTGAAGGGTCTGGAAACCCATCTCCTATTAGGAGAGGACTTTAGGGAGCTGTTTAAGCCTAGGAGAAGAAAGGGTTAGAGAAGTTGATATGAACCCTGTTTAAGTTGAAGGGATGTCATATTGAGGATGGAGCAAGCTTGTTTTTACTGCTCCAGTAGAAAATAGGACTAGCAGAATAGGACCTGGATTATATTTGGATTCAAAAACTACAGGAAAAGGATTACACCTCAACATTAGGAAGAACTTCCTGACGGTAAGAGCTGTTTCACAGTGGAATGCAACTCCTTCAGAGAGTAGTGGAGTCTCTTTTTTTGGAGGTTTTTAAACATGGTGGATGGCCATTACGTGGTCAGGGGTGCTTTGATTGTGAGTAGAGCGGTGCGAGGACAGGGGATCTTGGAGATGTTTCAACCACAAAGTCGCCATACGTGGGGTTGACTTGAGGGACTCTTAAGAACAACAACAGGGTGGGTTCCATGCTAAACTGGATAGAAGTCATCTGGATAGCACATCAGCACCAGGGACTGATCTGTGGATAGTGCAGATCCCCTCTGAAAGGATGAGCGGCACATTTATTTGAGTCCATACGGATAACCCCCTCGTTTAAAGTATACTTACTTTTAGATAACCCCACCGGCATTTGAACCAATGCTAGTAATGGTAATATGTGGCATGAAGGAAGGCTCTTTTTGATCAGCGGATTTTAAGCGGAAGTGCAGGAAGAGAGAGGGAGAGGGAAAGAGAATGCACACTTGGTGTTTTTTATGGTGGACCAGTTTGTCCCATGAGACCAAGTGGCCTAATTAGAGCCGACACTGAGAAGCATTTCTTTGACATTTATGCCAGTGTCTTTCAACTTGGGAAGCATTTAAAGTCTTGTGGGAGGCACAACAAACAATGTCAGGCCTAATATAAAACCCTCCAGTGGTTGTGACCCACAGAAAGGAGAGCGGGAGGGCAGAGACAAGGCTCTGATGTGGCCATGAGGTAGGGAAAAAGAGAAACCCCCACACTTTTATAATGGGGTGCATTAAATCGAGAAAATAAGGTGTGGGGCTGTTTTATGTGTATCTATGCATGCATGTGGGAGGGTTTTCTGGGCTTGTAGGAAGAAATACACTGGCTCATTTGAAGAGCTGAGGAGGGAGGGAGAAGACATCAAGAACATCTCTGGGGACTTGATGAAGGGTGGAAAGGGTGATCACTTGAACAACAACTAATCACCTGGTAATCAAAGGCAAGTTAGAAGGTGGGTTTACTGAAGAGGTACTTTAGAAACAAGTTCCAGCCAGGTATAGGGGAAAGCCTCTCCCTGTGACATCTTTGCTGAATGATACTGTAAAAGTGGAGCAGGTTGAGAGGGATGCAGTGAAGAAAAAAAAAACCAAGAAAGTTGAATCTGAGATAGAGAATGGACAAATAGTGAATTTAAGATACTTCACGCTCTCAAAAAGTGTTTGCTTTATGCTTATAGTATGTTGGTGGTAGTTTCAACCATGGCACCTGATCCTACTGTTGCCTGTCTCCCAAGGAAAACATTTATGCCAGAGTCTTTCAGTCTTTTAATCCAGCGAAACACACTGGATCCAGAGATCCCGCAATTCTCACATCAGTGTGCATGTGTATGTGTGTGGGGATCAGTGAGACCAAGGTGAGTCTACATTGGCCAAAATACCCAGGAGCGCAGCCTCTCGGGAACAGCCCAGAGTATTCTGGGCTCCAAATTCCCCCAAATTACCACCATTACCTTGGCTGTACTGGTAGAGACATTGAGTGGCTGTTCACATGTGCGTTCTGCTATAACAACCCGCTCCTGTTGCAGACAATAATAACCCTCTGATGAGGTGCCTGGCATTAGTCTCATGGCTGAGCACCCCTGTTGTGACCTCAGGTTGTAGCAGCTTGTGCTGGCCACCAGTGATAGGAAGCTGTTGTCTTTTGTCAGCAGAATATGTCTGTCGCACCTTAGCAACAATAATTTCCCCCACGTAGATAGTATGTGTTACACATGCATAGATCAGTAACAAGATGCCAGCCATTGTATCCACATGCAAGTAGGAAAGCAACTCATCACAACTTGGCATACTGCAGGCTGAGATGTAACACTGTGGATCTGGGGCACAAATCTCCACAGGCAGAGTTTTGCATTGGAAGTTGTACATGCTGCTTGTGTTGAATGGCATTTGTTGTGCAATTGAGTGCCAACCGAAAGCGCAATCAAAGGGAGTGCGGCTGCTCATTGTTTCAGTAAGAAGAAACAGATACCCATCAGTTGGGAAAACACATTGTGAATGCATGAACTCCAGCACATGTACAACTCCACTGCCATGAACATGAACCAAATGGAAAGAATGCGCTTTGGACAACGATGCTGAGCTGCATCTGTAGATAACGTAGATGTGGCATAAAATACTAGCAAGATTCTGGCCACATCCCACTTTGGGACAGTTTTCCAGGTTCTATAGGTGTGGGTTATACAGCATAGCTATTAAAAGCCATCTGCAAATCATGAAGAGGGACTACACTTTCCATGCCCACTGGCCACGATGAACTCAGAAATTCTGGTCGCTCTAATCCCAACATTACTTTTTCAAGCTTAGCCTCTACTTATCCTAGCACAGGGTGGGAGAAAACATGGCCCGGGGCCATGTTTTTCTGTACACAAGGACCCCCAGAGGTCTAAAGTTTTCTCGATTTTTTTTAAAAAACATTATTTGGTCCCCACATTCCTCATATATCCTCTAGGCCATTTGGAGGGCATTTTTGACATGTTTCCAGCCCCTGTGAGGTATTTAGTCCCAGAAGGGTCCTGTTTAAAAGCAGGAAGTGAACAGGAAATGACTCTTGTTAAAAAAAAATCTGTCCTGAGGTCTTAGATATGTGGTAAAACATATCTATTTCAAATGTGGTAAAAAAAAAAAAAAAAGCCTAGGGACATTTGAGTATCATTTGGGTACATTTTTTGTATTTTGTTGATGGGGGTGTTGCCCACCCTCCAAGTTCTCCTAGGGGGGTTTATGTACCCTCTAATCTCTGACACTTTCCCACTTCTGCCCTAGCATGTTGAGAAAGTTCTGGATTCACTGTATTGTCAGAAGAAAACAGAGGGAAGCTAACTCAAGAATTATACAAATCACTTAGATTGCCCAGTGTAAAGATTTAATTATGATCTCTTGGCGACTGGAGATTGTAAAATGAGAGTCTTGGTGCAGTATTAACTGCACCACCTTGCTGTACCCACCTCTTTTCTCGGGAAAGGATGGCCATTTGTGAATTATGAGGAAACTTTATGCATGGTTTTGGGGGCACCCTGCCGGAAATTCCTAAAGCCCTTCAACCGATTTGGTGGGTTGCAAATCCGGCAACTGAGAACGAACCGACGACGGCATTTGGCCTTTCGGGCTGACAGCCCTGTAAAAAGTTTAAAGCTGTGTGACTGCTTTGAGAACAGCCGAAGCAGACAGCAGAGGAGAGGGAAGTCTAAAAAGGTTAGCCTGGAAATGCACTTTACTGTTATTTAGGAGAACAAATGAGTGTAAGGAAAATTTCACAATACCAGAATACCCCCGACAGGAGGAGATATAACTATATAAGGGCGTTACCAGCAGCAATAAACGGCGGAACACATAAAACTACATTGCTGAAGTACACTGTCACGCTTCCGTTCCCGTGCGTTGCTCCGCCCCCCCCACCCTTTGTCCAAAAGTAGAAACATCTCCACTTACAGAAGGTTGAAGATCAGCGCTTCAATGACAACATGACAAGGACAGCGCCATGGAAGCTGGCAGAAAGAATACAATTATGCCAGCCTTGAAAAATTGTGCCATCGCACGCATGTATGGGAGAAATCCATTAATGGTGCTCGGCTTCCACTTCTAATAATCCTGTAAAAGATGGAGCCGAAATAAAAACACAACAACATCAACCTAGTGTGTGATCTCTTCTTGCTCACAGAAAGCAAAACACCCAGCAGGAGGGAACATAAAATAAATGACCCACACATAAACGTCAGCATTCTGTGGCAGGTCAACACTGGCATGGTTTTTAAGTATATGTTCTCATTATTCTCATTATTTAAAGAACCTTGCTTTTTAGATATATAAAAGGTAGGAAAGTGGAAATGACCTTCTCTCTTTTTGTTTTTTTGTTTTGGCCACGATCCCACAGCACAAGAGAGCGTTCTTTGTTGAGTGAGCCGAAAGGAGAATTGTGAAGGCCTCTCACTGGTATGAAAAAGGGAGAAGGTAGAAGTGGTGGTAAACAGGTTGGAAGGTGGAAGACGATTTATCTTGTGCAATTTACACACAGTTGCTAAACATTAGAAAGCAGCGCTATAGCATCAAATAGGCTAATTACGGAAGAAAACCATACAAGAATCCTAATTAACTCATATCAGCCCATGGCCATAGTCGCCTCCAATGCCCCCTTAAAGCTACATTGGGGGGAAAGACAATGGAGGGGGGGGAAATAACCTTGAATAAGGTTTTTAAGTGGTAAAAAATTGCCAGCTATTGGTTTGGTTTCATTTCGGATGTTGATTAAACTTTGTGTTCTCAGTGTAGATCTTTATTGAAATGCACTGGCTTGTATAGGTTGCTGATTGCGCCATGAGGCTGAGATCCATAAACTACTCTAAAAAGACTTTGTAAATTTCAGTGTGTACTGACCCCATTCCATCGTATCCTATAAGTTCAGGATGGCTAAATAAGTACTTCCCCTTCCAGTCCACACTTGGTGATCTGAATAGAGTCAAGATTATCCTAGGGCTTGGTGAATTTCAGGGGCCAAAACCTGAGATTAGGGACAGCTCCTTGTATCTTTAACAGGGGCGTCATGTTAGAAGTTGAAGCCAGCTTGTTTTGGGCTGGTTCAGTGATAGAACATGTTATTTACACAGAAACCAATGGTTCAATTAGAAGAAAGCATTCTATCTAAACATTGGAAGACTGCTTGACGGAAGAGCTGTTCAAGAGTGGACTGGTCTGCCTTGAGGGTGCTGGAAGGAGGTTGCCATCGTAGCCTTCTGTATGTTCACACGTTAAATAATAATAATAATAATAAATAATAATAATAATATAATAATAATGATGATGATGATGATGATGATGATGATGATGTTTATTTACTGAATTTATATTGGCCTTTTCTTCTGGACTCAAGGCAGCTCACAAATTAAAACGATTAACTATATAGTTAGTATACACAAAAAGACAGCATTAAAATAGAATTAAGCTTTGAACAATATTAAAACATAAAAACACACTTAAAATGATTAAAAGCAAGTGAAAACGTTTAGTTTGAAACAATACAGCATCCTCTTAAAGATGATTTATGCTAAATGTTCATACTAAATATTTCAATACAAAATTCTGACAGAATAAAGAAGTGCGGGACTGATGATGGCAGTGGAGCAAGGAGGGAGCCATCTCTAGCCTTCCTAGGGAGGGAATTCCAGACGCTGGGGGCAACCACTGCTAAGCCTGT
>NC_056522.1:11248320-11250116 GCF_019175285.1 Sceloporus undulatus
GTACGTATTGTATACGTACTATTTGGCGGTCTGTAAACCGCCCATATCTCCACTGTGACTCGAAGCAGCTTTATTTTGGCTGTCTGTAACAGGCCTATATTTGAATAAATGTAGATTGTTGTACCATACTTAATAAAAATAAGACATCCCCTGAAAATAAGCCATAGTGTGTATTTTTGAGGAAAAATAAATATAAGACAGTGTCTTATTTTTGGGAAAACATGGTATACTCTGAGACATTATAATATAGTTTCCGATAATTCATTGCTTGCTATCACATTCTTTCCTGCTCAGAGGAAGACAATGATACCCCCCCTCCCCACAACAAATCTTGCCAAGAAAACTCAATGATAGATTCGCCTTTGGGTTGCTGTAAGACAGAAAAGCCTTGAAAGCACACAACACCAAATCTGTTTGGCTGGCTTAGCAAAATTACTAATCAGACTGAATGATACGTGGCTTGATGGCAGTACATGAGAAGGGGATCTATGAGTCTTAGTGATCCACAGAATGAATATGAGTCAGTAATATGATGCACCAGCTAAGAAAGCCAATGCAATTCTAGGTTGCATTAATAGTAGTGTAGTGTCTGGATTGAAGGAATTAATAGTGCCACTCTATTCTGCTTTGGTCAGACCTCACCTGGAATATTGTGTGCTGGGCACACAATTCAAGAGGGATGTTGACAAGCTGGAATGTGTCCAGAGGAGGGCGACTGAAATGGTGACAGATCTGGAAGCCATGTCCTGTGAGGAGCAGCATAGGGATCTGGGTAAGTTTAGCCTGGAGAAGAGAAGTTTAAGAGATGACATTACAGCCATGTTTAAATATTTTAAAGGATGTCATGTTGAGGATGGTGCAAGCTTGTTTTCTGTTACTCTAGAGACTGGACATGGAGCAATGGATTCAAGTTCCAGGAAAAGAGATTCCACCTAAACATTAGGAAGAACATTCTGATGGTAAGAGCTGTTTGACATGGAAAAGTACTGCCTTGGAGTGTGACAGAGTCTCCTTCTTTGAAGGTTTTTAAATAGAGTCTGGAAGGCCATCTATTGGGAGTCCTTTGATCATGTCTTCTTGCATGGCAGAATGGAGTTGGACTGGATTGCCCTTATGGTTTCTTTCAACTCTCTGATTATATGATTCTCTGACACCATTTCAACTGTCATGGCTCCATCTTATGGAATCCTGGGATCTGCACTTTGTTCTGGCACCAGAGCTCCCTGCAAGTGAAGTCTAAATACCTTTTGTTAATGGCCTTCAAGTCAACTCCAATTCATTGTGACCCTATGGATGAGACATCTCCAAGATCCCCTTTCCTCCACGCCTGTACTCAGATCCTGCAGATTCAGGCCTGTGACCTCCTTGATTATATCCATCCATCTGGAATGTAGTTTTCATCTCTTTCTACTACCCTATACCTTTCCCAGCATTATTGTGTTTTCTTCTTCATGCCTTCTCATGATGTGACCAAAGTGCGAGAACCTTAATTTCATCTTCTTGGCTTCCAGGGAGAGTCCTGGCTTGATCTGTTCTGGGACAAATTTGTTTGTCTTTTTGATTGCACATGGTATCCTAAGCACTCTTCTTCAGCCCCACATCTCAAATGAGTTGATATTCTACCTGTCTACTTACTTCATTGTCCAACTCATACAGCTGTATATGGTAATGGGGAATACAATGGCTTGGACGATTCTAACTTTGGTGTTCAGCTGTATATCTTTACACCTTGGGATCTTGTCTAAATAATAATAATAATAATAATAATAATAATAATAATAATAATAATAATAATA
>NC_056522.1:11250126-11258359 GCF_019175285.1 Sceloporus undulatus
GATTTATAGCCCATCCAATCACTAGGAATCTGGGTGGGTTACAACAGTAAAAATGCATTAGAAATACAATAAAATACTAATTGATCCCTTCTCAACCCCCTCCCCAATTAAAAACAATAAAATGCTATACAGCATTAGGTTAAAATTAAAAACAATTTGGCGGGCAGAGAGACATACATCACAAAACTGAGATCATATTTGTAAACATACACAAAGGGAGGAAGCTAGAATTTATTAGCTAGGTCGGGAAGGCCTGCCAGAAGAGATCTGTTTTAAGAGCCTTTTTGAAGGCTGTAAGAATGGGGATATGGTGAATCTCTTCTGGCAGGTCGTTCCACAACTTCGGTGCAGCAGTAGAGAAGGCCCTTTGAGTGAGAGAAATTAGCCTAGCTCTTTTTGGCTGAAGTAGATTCTTCCCCGAGGACCTTAGAGTGCAGGACGGGCAGTATGGAAGAAGGTGTTCCCTTAAGTATTCTGGACCCAAGCCATGTAGGGCTTTAAAGGTAATCACTGACACTTTGTACCTTGCCCGAAAACTGATTGGCAGCCAATGAAGGGTTTAATAACTTTTCTTCCCATTCCCAGCCTTGTTCTGTTTTCTTGACTGCAATCCTGTTCTTACAAAACTGCAGATCACAGAACTACATAGAACTGAGCCATGGCAGTTAAAACAGTCTCCAACTGCATTAATTCTGCAGTGTAGATGCAGCCCAAGTTCAGCTCATAGCAGATACTGGAAGAGTTACTTTTTCGGATTGTAGCTCCTAGAATCCCGAAGTATCTTGCTGGATAATCTGGAGCTGTTGTTCAAAGAGTAACTTTTCCAGTCAATGGCCCTTTGTATCTGTGCATCGGAATATGGAACTGGAATGAAAATAAAACACACACATTTTTAATGTTGTGTTTTGTGGATGCAGAGAGGTCCATTTTACAGTGCTTGCTTTTATACTTTTTTATTTTACATAAATTCATTTTATTTTTAATATGCTGTGAGTTGCCTTATCCTTTGGGGGAAGGACAGAGTAGAAAAATTAAGATAAATAAAACGGAGAGAGGACGATAAAGCAGAAGCAAGATTTTTGGGAATTTACTCTCTTATTTAAGGCCTCCTTTTAAACACTGAACTGACTCATTTACATAAGCAAAAGAGTGCTTTCTGGGTCTTTGCTACAGTAGCCAAAACTTGAATTACAGCATGGGGGGGGGGGGGTCATTCAAAAACAGCACAGTAGGAGGCCCTCTTGCTGGCTGTGCATTTATGACCAGGGTTGGGGGGAGGAAATTTCCAGTTTTCCAGCATTGGAAAGAAAAATTGTGGCAGAAAAACATTACCATCTATAAACGTTCCCCTTTCTGAAGGGCTAAGGGTACTGATTTCTAACAGGTTGGGCTCAGCAAAAATCAGCACCCTCCAAAACTGCCACCCAAAAGCCAAAGAAATGAAATTATTTTGCCTCCAAAAGTTTCAACGGCTGCTGAAAGATAGAAATATATCCAATTTTTTAAAAAAGAAAAGTAGATTAATTCTGATGTAAGCAATTACAGGGGTACCCCGAGTTACGAATTTAATTCGTTCCGCCGCCGCTTTCGTAACCCGAAAGGCTTTCGCAAGCCGAAAACCCATAGGCGCTAATGGGGAAAAGCCGCGATTTGGTGCGAAAAAGCGCCGAAAAGCACCAAAATTTCTTTCGTAACCCGAAATAACCTTCGTAACCTGGAACAGTTTTTTTCAATTGATTTTTTTCGTAACCCGGAAATTTCGTAAGGCGGCGCATTCGTATCCCGGGGTACCACTGTAATCATTTAAAAATAAATGACAGGGAGGAAAGCTCAACTTTACAGGGCAGGGACTTGTTGAAAGAAACTGCCGAGGAGGAATTTTGGTTTGCTGGGGGGGGGGGGGGGGCACCGGGGGTGCATCTACACTGCAGAAGTATTGTAGTTTGACACCACTTTAACTGTCATGGATCTGTCCTCCAGAATCCTAGGATTTGTAGTTTTGAGAGGCACCAGCACTCTTTGGCAGAAAAAGCTACCTTGTAAAACTACAAATCCCAGGACTTATTTCTACAGTGTAGATGCATCCACAGTGGACATCTACAAGAGTCACTTTTAACACACACACACACACACACACACACACACACACACACACACACAATAAAAATAAATAGATCTGATCCTACCCTCTGGGACAGCAGAGAAAAAAACCTGTGCTATCCTGTCTGTGACAGTCCTTTTGATATTTAAAGAGTGCAGCCATGTCACCCTCCTAACTCTTCCCTTCACCAGGCTGAACATGCCCAACTTGCCCCAACTTTCCTCCTATCTTTTGCTGTCCATACACTTGCTATCATTCCTGTTGCCCGTCTCTCAACCCGCTCCAACTTATCCATACCCTTCTTAAAGTGAAGAGCCCAGAAGTGAATGCAGTGAACCTATTACAGGGCTTTCTTGGCAAGATTTGTTAATAGGGGTTTTTGCCTTGCTCTGAGGCTGACAGAGTGTGACTTACTCAGGGTTACCCAGTGGGCTTCCTTTGCTGAGTAAGAATTTGAATTCTAACCTTCCAGATTCCTAGTCCAAACTTTCAAACCATTACACTATACTGGCTATCTATCTCTATAGAGTTATGAGATTATAAATTTGGGCTATCCTCTTGTAAATCTTAAACAGGATAGTTGTGTAGCATTGGGGCTTGAGTGTTAGACTAGGACTCTGAGAGATGTGAATTCAAATCCTCACTCAGACTTGGAAACCCATTAGGTGTCCTTGGACAAGAAATTCAAAATTCAAAATGACCTCAATAGATTAGAAAGCTGGGTCAAACCTAACAAAATGAACTTAAGCAGGGAGAAATGTAAGGTACTGCACTTAGGCAGAAAAAATGAAATGCACAGATATAGGATGGGAGACACCTGGCTTAAGGAGACTACATGCAAAAGGGATCTAGGAATCCAAGTAGGCCACATGTTGAACATGAGTCAATAGTGTGATGCAGCAGCTAAAAAGGCTAATGAGATTGTAGGCTGCATTAATAGAAGTATAGTGTCTAGATCAAGGGAAATATTATACTTTGGTCAGGCCTCACCTGGAATATTGTGTTCAGTTCTGGGCACCACAATTCAAAAAGGATGTTGAGAAACTGAAGTGTGTCCAGCCGAGGGCAACTTAAATGGTGAAGGGTCTGGAAACCATCTCCTATGAGGAGAGACTTAGGGAGCTGTTTAGCCTAGAGAAGAAAGGGTTAAGAAGTGATATGATAGCCCTGTTTAAGTATTTGAAGGGATGTCATATTGAGGATGGAGCAAGCTTGTTTTCTACTGCTCCAGTAGAAAATAGGACTAGAGAATAGGACCTGGATTAATTTTTGGATTCAAACTACAGGAAAAGAGATTACACCTCAACATTAGGAAGAACTTCCTGACGGTAAGAGCTGTTTCACAGTGGAATGCACTCCTTCAGAGAGTAGTGGAGTCTCTTTTTTTGGAGGTTTTTAAACATGGTGGATGGCCATCTGTCAGGGGTGCTTTGATTGTGAGTAGAGCGGTGGAGGACAGGGGATCTTGGAGATGTTTCAACCACAAAGTCGCCATACGTTGGGGTTGACTTGAGGGATCTTAAGAACAATAACAGGGTGGGTTCCATGCTAAACTGGATAGAAGTCACCTGGATAGTTCACATCAGCACCAGGGACTGATCTGTGGATAGTGCAGATTCCCCTCTGAAAGGATGAGCGGACATTTATTTAGTCCATACGGATAACCCCCTCGTTTAAGTAGTACTTATACTTTTAGATAATCTCCACCTGGCATTTGAACCAATGCTAGTAAGGTAATATGTGGCATGAAGGAAGGCTCTTTTGATCAGCGGATTTAAGCGGAAGTGCAGGAAGAGAGAGGGAGAGGGAAAGAGAATGCACACTTGGTGTTTTATGGTGACCATGTTTGTCCCATGAGACCAAGTGCCTAATTAGAGCCGACACTGAGAAAGCATTTCTTTGACATTTATGCCAGTGTCTTTCAATCTTGGGAAGCATTTAAAGTCTTGTGGGAGGAACAACAAACAATGTCAGGCCTAATATAAAACCCTCCAGTGGTTGTGACCCACAGAAAGGAGAGCGGGAGGGCAGAGACAGGCTCTGATGTGGCCATGGGTAGGGAAAAAGAGAAACCCCACACACTTTTTTAATGGGGTGCATTAAATAGGAAAATAGAGGTGTGGGGCTGTTTTATGTGTATCTATGCATGCATGTGGGAGGGTTTCTGGGCTTGTAGGAAGAAATAACATGGCTCATTTGAAGAGCTGAGGAGGGAGGGAGAAGACATCAAGAACATCTCTGGGGACTTGATGAAGGGGGGAAAGGGTGATCACTTGAACAAACTAATCACCTGGTAATCAAAGGCAAGTTAGAAGGTGGTTTACTGAGAGGTACTTTAGAAACAGTTCCAGCCAGGTATAGGGAAAGGCCTCTCCTGTGACATCTTTGCTGAATGATACTGTAAAAGTGGAGCAGGTGAGAGGGATGCAGTGAAGAAAAAAAAAACAAGGAAAGTTGAATATGAGTAGAGAATGGACAATAGTGAATTTAAGATACTTCACGCTCTCAAAAAGTGTTTTGCTTTATGCTATTTTGGTGGATTAGTTTCACCATGGCACCTGATCTACTGTTGCCTGTCATCCAAGGAACACATTTATGCCAGAGTCTTTCAGTCTTTTAATCCAGCGAACACACTGGATCCAGAGATCCCTAGCAATTCTCACATCAGTGTGCATGTGTATGTGTGTGGGGATCAGTGAGACCAAGGGTGAGTCTACATTGGCCAAAATACTCCAGGAGCAGCCTCTCTGGGAACAGCCCAGAGTATTCTGGGCTCCAAACTCCCCCAAATTACCACCTTTACCTTGGCGTACTGGAGAGACATTGAGTGGCTGTTCACATGTGCGTCTTGCTATACAACCCGCTCCTGTTGCAGACATAAGTAATCCCTCTGATGAGGTGCCTGGCATTAGTCTCATGGCTGAGCACCCCTGTTGTGACCTCAGGTGTAGCAGCTTGTGCTGCCACCAGTGATAGGAAGCTGTTGTCTTTTGTCAGCAGAATATGTCTGTCGCACCTTAGCAAATAATTCACCCCACGTAGATAGTATGATGTACACATGCATAGATCAGTAACAAGATGCCAGCCATTGTATCCACAGTGCAAGTAGGAAGCACTCATCACCTTGCATACTGCAGCTGAGATGTAACACTGTGGATCTGGGGCACAAATCTCCACAGGCAGAGTTTTGCATTGGAAGTTCTACATGCTGCTTGTGTTGAATGGCATTTTTGTGCAATTGAGTGCCAAACCGAAAGCGCAATCAAAGGAGTGCGGCTGCTAGTTTCAGTAAGAAGAAACAGATACCCATCAGTTGGGAAAACACATTTGAATGCATGACGCCAGCACATGTACAACTCCACTACCATGAACATGAACCAAATGGAAAGAATGTGCTTTGGACAAAGATGCTGAGCTGCATCTGTAGATAACTTAGATGTGCATAAAATACTAGCAAGATTCTGGCCATCATCCCACTTTGGGACAGTTATTCCAGGTTCTATAGGTGTGGGTTATACAGCTCGCTATTAAGCCATCTGCAAATCTGAGAGGGACTACACTTTCCATGCCCACTGGCCACGATGACTCAGAAATTCTGGTCGCTCTAATCCCAACATTACTTTTTCAAGCTTAGCCTCTACTTATCCTAGCACAGGGTGGAGAAAACATGGCCCTGGGGCCATGTTTTTCTGTACACAAGGACCCCCAGAGGTCTAAAGTTTTCTCGATTTTTTTAAAAAAAATTATTTGGTCCCACATGTCCTCATATATCCTCTAGGCCATTTGGAGGGCATTTTTGACATGTTTCCAGCCCCTGTGAGGTATTTTAGTCCCAGAAGGGTCCTGTTTTAAAAGCAGGAAGTGAAAGGAAATGACTTCTTGTAAAAAAAAAATCTGTCCTGAGTCTTAGATATGTGGTAAAACATATCTATTTCAAATGTGGTAAAAAAAAAGCCTAGGGGACATTTGAGATCATTTGGGTACATTTTTTGTATTTTGTTGATGGGGGTGTTGCCACCCTCCAAGTTCTCCTAGGGGGTTTATGTACCCTCTAATCTCTGACACTTTCCCACTTCTGCCCTAGCATGTTGAGAAAGTTCTGGATTTCACTGTATTGTCAGAGAAAAACAGAGGGAAGCTAACTCAAGAATTATACAAATCACTTAGATTGCCAGTTGTAAAGATTTAATTATGATTCTCTTGGCGACTGGAGATTGTAAAATGAGAGTCTTGGTGCTAGTATTAACTGCACCACCTTGCTGTATCCCACCTCTTCTCGGGAAAGGATGGCCATTTTTGAATTATGAGGAAAACTTTATGCATGGTTTTGGGGGGCACCCTGCCGGAAATTCCTAAAGCCCTCAACCGATTTGGTGGCAATTGCGGCAATGAGAACGAACCAACGACGGCATTGGCCTTTCGGGCTGACAGCCCTGTAAAAAGTTTAAAGCTGTGACTGCTTTGAGAAAGCCGAAGAGAAGAGAGGAGATGGGAAGTCTAAAAAGGTTAGCCTGAAATGCACTTTACTGTTATTTAGGAGAACAAATGAGTTAAGGAAAAATTTCAAATACCAGAATACCCTACAGGGAGGAGATATAACTATTAAAGGGCTGTTACAGCAGCAATAAACGGAGGAACAATAAAAATAAATTGATGAAGTAAATGTCAGCTCCGGTCCCTTGAGTTGCCCCCCACACCTTTGTCCAAAAGTAGAACATCTCCAATTACAGAAGGTTGAGATCAGCCTTCAATGACAACATGACAAGGACAGCGCATGGAAAGCTGGCAGAAAGAATACAATTATGCACAGCCTTGAAAAATTGTGCCATCGCACGATGTATGGGAGAAATCCATTAATGGTGCTCGGCTTCCACTTCTAATAATCCTGTAAAAGAGGAGCCGAAATAAAACACAACAACATCAACATGTGTGTGATCTCTTCTTTGCTCACAGAAAGGCAAAAAAACCCCAGCAGGAGGGAACATAAAATAAATGACCCACACATGAAAGTCAGCATTCTGTGGCAGGTCAACACTGGCATGGTTTTAAAGTATATGTTCTCATTATTCTCATTATTTTAAAGAAACCTTGCTTTTTTAGATATATAAAAAGGTAGGAAAGTGGAAATGACCTTCTCTCTTTTTGTTTTTTGTTTTGGCCACGATCCACAGCACAAGAGAGCGTTCTTTGTTGAGTGAGCAGAAAGGAGAATTGTGAAGGCCTCTCACTGGTATGAAAAGGAGAAGGTAGAAGTTGGTGGTAAACAGGTTGGAAGGTGGAAGACGATTTATCTTGTGCAATTTACAACAGGTGCTAAACATTATGAAAAGCAGCGCTATTAAGCAATCAAATTAGGCTATAATTAACGGAAGAAAACCATACAAGAATCCTAATTAACTCATATCAGAACATGGCCATAGTCGCCTCCAATAGCCCCACTTAAAGCTACAATTGGGGGGAAAGACAAATGGAGAGGGGGGGGGAAATAACCTTGGAATAATGGTTTTTAAGTGGGTAAAAAATTGCAGCTATTGGTTTGGTTTCATTTCGGATGTTGATTAAACTTTGTGTTCTACAGTGTAGAATCTTTTATTTGAAAATGCACTGGCTTGTATAGGTTGCTGATTGCGCCCATGAGGCTGAGATCCATAAACTACTCTAAAAAGGCTTTGTAATTTCAGTGTGTACTGACCCCATTCCATCGTATCCTATAAGTTCAGGATGGCTTAATAAGTACTTCCCCTTCCAGTCCACAACTTGGTGATCTGAGTAGAGTCAAGATTATCCTAGGGCCTTGGAATTTCAGGGCCAAAACCTGAGATTTAGGGACAGCTCCTTGTGATCTTTAACAGGGGCATCATGTAGAAGGTGAAGCCAGCTTGTTTTGGGCTGGTTCAGTGACTAGAACATGTATGTTACACAGAAACCAATGGTTTCAAATTAGAAGAAAGGCATTCTATCTAAACATTAGGAAGAACTGCTTGACTGGAAGAGCTGTTCAAGAGTGGAATGGTCTGCCTTTGAGGGTGCTGGAAGGAGGTTGCTCATGCCTTCTGTATGTCACACAGTTAAATAATAATAATGATGATGATGATGATGATGATGATGATGATGATGATGATGATGATGATG
>NC_056522.1:11258369-11263370 GCF_019175285.1 Sceloporus undulatus
TTTATTTACTGAATTTATATCTGGCCTTTCTTCTGGGACTCAAGGCAGCTCACAAATTAAAACGATTAAATATATAGTTAGTATACACAAAAAGACAGCATTAAAATAGAATTAAGCTGTTAACAATATTAAAACATAAAAACACACTTAAAATGATTAAAGCAGTGAAAACAGTTTAGTTTGAAACAATACAGCATCCTCTTAAAAGATGATTTATGCTAAATGTTCATACTAAATATTTCAATACAAAATTCTGACAGAATAAAGAAGTCTGGGACTGATGATGGCAGTGGAGCAAGGAGGGAGCCATTCTAGCCTTCCTAGGGAGGGAATTCCAGAGCTTGGGGGCAACCACTGAGAAAGCCCTGTTTTGTGTAGCCACCAACCCTACCTGCAAATATGGTGAGACTGGAAGAAGGTCCTTTCCTGAGGATTTCAGGGTCCAAGAAAACTAATATGGGGAGAGACAGTCTATCAGATAAACCTAAACCATATAGAGCTTTATGGGTCATTGCTGTAGTTGTTGTGTGCCTTCAAGTCATTTCCAACTTATGGCGACCCTAAGGTGACCCTACCACTCAGTTTTCTGGGGTGGAGAGTGTGTGACTCACCAAAGCCATATTAGTCTAGAATCAGTGTGTGGAGAGCACTTGTAGCACCTTTGAGACTAACTAAAGAAAGAAGTTGGCAGCATGAGCTTTCGTAGGCTTAAGTCTACTCCTTCAGATGCATTCAGACAAGGTAACCCAGTGAGTTTCCAAGGCCAAGTGGAGAATTGAACCCTGATCTGCAGAGTCATAGTCCAACATTCAAACCACTATGTGCCGGTTCCCTTTGTAGGTCATAACCCTCACTTTGAATTGTACCTGGAAACAAACTGGCAACCAGTGAACCTGTTGTATCATCCCTGTCACCAGCCCCAGTTAACACTCTTTGTACTAATGGAAATTTCAGAACACTCTTCAAAGGCAAAACTCTTGATCATTAACACTAAGAACAGGGCCTTCATTGGAAATGAATGTTGGGATTTTTGCACGGGACAGTCTCCAGACACAGTATACACAAAATACAAAATACATTCAGTCCTATTTAGTCCATGCAGTCAGCAAGGCAACAACACATTTCTATCCTCTTTTCCAATATTGTGTATTGGGCTAAACACACACAAAAAGACCCATAAGATGTGTAAACCTTCCATTAGGTCCTTCTCATGAAAGGGCCTTCTTGGTGGATGCTCTCAGGCAGTGAACTCTCTACTCAGGAGGCTAGAGTGGCCCTCCTCTCTGCTCTTTTTCAAGGAAGGGTGGAAGGAAGGAAGGAAGGAAGGAAGGAAGGAAGGAAGGAAGGACGGAAGGATGATTTCAATGAGGAGAACATTTTCCTGTTTTTCTCAGCAACCACATGGGGATGAATCTAATTGGGATTTCCATCCCTTAGTAGTGGGAACAACAAACCTACCTCTCAGCAGCCAGATGGGCAGTTTGTTTTCCAGTGAATATCCTCAAATCATTATAATCCTAATCCCAATGATGTTGTTGTGTGGCTTCAAGTTGTTTCCAATTTATGGCAACCCTAAGGAGAACCTATCATGAGGTTTTCTTGGCAAGATTTGTTCAGATGAGCTTTGCCCTTGCCTTCTTCTGAGGCTGTGAGAGAATGACCTGCTCAAGATCACACAGTGGGTTTCCTTGGCTAAGCAGAGATTTGAAGCCTGGTCTCCTGAGTCATAGTCCAATGTTCAAACCAAAAAAATTGAATTTGTGAACCCAATTTTTTCTCACAACGCTGTGGGATGTTCTGGAGGAAAAGCAATGGTAGCTGAACCACTGAAGGAGTGGAACTTTTTCTGCAAAAGTGACCTAGAAAAATAAGGAAAATATTCAAGGAGTTGCCCCAACTGATTCTAGGGGATGTTCGACCATATGTTTCCCCATAAATCTAGGGGAAATTTTTGGGCCAACTGTAATTTCCTTCCAGAAAAATTGACCCTAATTTTGCCCAAAATGATGCTGCAAAATTGAGCTGGAGGGTCATTTGAGCTTATCTTGACCCAGACAGCAGATGGTGCTTCCCAAATACATGGATATACCTCTGAGCCTGTTTTAGGGCAAGGGTAGCACCTTGGATAGTTCTTCTAAAATGTGATCTAAAGACCAAAATGGGTTCAACATGCTACTGACAAGGGAGCCACCAACTACTATAGGCTATCAGTCCTCCAAAGAAGGGTAGAGATTGTCATTGGTTTTGTTTTCCTAAAGGGCCAGGAGGCCTTATTGTCACACTTGCCTTCCTCTTGTCCCTACATATGCAACCAGGTCTCAGTGGGCATGGCATTCTAGCAGAAAGAAATTGGACCTCAGGACTTCTTCAGTGGCTAATTCCTCTTCCAGGCCTAGAAAGAGCTTCCATATTTCTATCTGGTTCCCCCCACCCTGTTTTATTTATTTATTTTTCTGCAAGAAAGCCGTGTGAGCTAATTAGTTAACAATTGCCCCGAACTTTCAAGAGCTGAGCATTTAATAATACTACCATCCCCTCACTCTGAGAGGATTTATTGTTTCTACAAGATTAATTGTAAATCCAATAGAAAATAATACAACGTCTGAGGTTCTGGCGAGATAATTATTGCAAAGATGGTATTAGTGGAAGGCCATTCTGACAATTCACCATTTTAATTGGTAGTTTCTAATTCTTTATAAATATCCATTTATGGAAGAGCGAGAGAAAGAGAGAGAGAGAGAGAGAGAGAGAGAGAGCACCCACTTCAAAGATTTTTAGGCACATCTAAAAATCTTTCATGTCCCATTTATCACTGCCTGCATTGTGTCCTGCTTTGGTCAGATCTGGAACCTGAAATAATATGGGGATTTCTGAGCACCACAATCCAAGAAAAGCATTGACAAGCTGTCCAGAGGAGGATGACCAATATGGTAAAAGGTCTGGCAACCAAGCCCTATGAGGAATGGCTTAGACATTTGGCTATGTTTATCTTGGAAAAGACAGGGTTGAGAAGTGGCATGACAGGCATTCTTAAATGCCTGAAGGGATGTCATATGGAAGATGGAGGGAACTTGTTTCTACTGCCCCAGGATCTAGAACATGAACCAGTGGATTCAAAAGCAGATTCCACATAAACATTAAGAACTTGGCTGTAAGAACTGTTCGACAGTGGAATAGACTACCTCTGAAGGTGCTGTACTCTCTTTCTTTGGAGGCCTTTACACAGAGGTTGGAGAGAAGACTTTTAGGAGTCCTACCCCTCGGATAGATTTGGGTCTTTGGATATCTCATCAATCTGACTAAACAGGTTCCAGTTAATCCTTTGCCACCCCCCTTTCTTGGCTGCTTTTAAAATGTCCAAGTTTCAGTGTTCTCCCACTTTCCCACTTTGTCCTTAGCTTACTTTCATTGCTGCAAACTGATTTCAAAGTGCACAAATTGTTTGCATGCAATTGACACAGCGGGACAGAGAGGAAGGGGCAGAATTTTGCCTTCTCTAAACCAAGCAAACAGATACCAGGGTTCTTTTGCTCAAAATAGTACTTTTATGTGCTCTTTCTCATGAATAAAGTATAGTGTCTAGATCAAGGGAAGTAATAGTGCCACTCTATTTTGCTTTGGTCAGACTCCACTTGGAATATTGTGTCCAATTCTGGGCACCACAATTCAAAAAGGACATTGAGAAGCTAGAGCGTGTCCAAAGGAGGGTGACTAGAATGGTGAAGGGTCTGAAAACCATACCTTAGGAGAAAAGATTCAGAGAGCTGGGGATGTTTAGCCTGGAGAAGAGAAGGTTAAGAGGTGATATGATAGTCCTGTTTAAAAATTTGAAGGGATGTCATATTGAGGAGGGAGCAAGCTTGTTTTCTGCTGCTCCAGAGAACAGGACCTGGAACAATGGATGCAAGCTCCAGGAAAAGAGATTCCACCTCAACATTAGGAGGAACTTCCTGACAGTAAGGGCTGTTTGACAGTGTAACAAACTCCCTCGGAGTGTAGTGGAGTCTCCTTCCTTAGAGGTCTTTAAACAGAGGCTGGATGGCTATCTGTCGGGGGTGCTTTGATTTAGATTTCCTGCATGTCAGGGGGTTGGACTGGATGGCCCTTGCGGTCTCTTCCAACTCTATCATTCTATGATTCTATGAATAACTTTTGCTGTCTTGTTGTTGGGCCACACCCTTTTGACCACGCTGTGATGTAGTTCAGCAATATGTGTTCTGTTTTTTGTCGCAGGGTATGGGGAAAATATTTTTGTGTCCAGGAAGAAATGTAGTAGCTTGGAAGGATGGGTTTTAATTGCATTCTGCATAATTTTTCCTAGCCTCGCCTCATTCAGCTTGCTTGGCCTGCTGCCAAGTTTGTGCAGCAGCGGTAGCAATAGCCTTCAGCCCATGACATGAGCTTTCCTACTAAAGGTTCCCCCCACATCTTTCCATTCACTTGGCAGAACTCTTCTTTCTTATGAACCTACCTGCATCTTTTCCCAAAGGCTCTCTGGAAAGGCAAATATGACGGCACAATGGTGGATGGGGCTGGGGTGGTGGTGTATCATAGTAAGAACATCGTTAAGGAGAATTCCACCTCATGTTGGAGAATGCATTAACCTTGCCTGGAAAATCATGGAAACAAATCAGATTCTGGTTCAAATGTTCTGGGTGTCTGTCTTTTAAAGAAAGATGGAGACAGCTTCCACCATCCATGGCTTTCAAATATTCCCCTCCTCCTCAATTCCCAAAACAAACTTTGAGTTTGTCATTTTACATAAAGGACACAATTTTACTATGCCATTGTATGTAATGAAACTTGATCATCCACAGATTTTGATTTCCATAGGGGTTGTGGAACCAAACCCAGCATATACCAAGGTCCCACTGTACTGTTTTTGCTGCTTTATTGTTACTTATATTGTAAACAGCATTGGATACCATCTTGGAAGAAATGCAAATAAAATAGATAGATAGATAGATAGATAGATAGATAGATAGATAGATAGATAGATAG
>NC_056522.1:11263380-11284756 GCF_019175285.1 Sceloporus undulatus
CACTATGTGTCTCAGGGCTCTAAAAATCATGAGACCATCTGAAATCCCTGTGCTTACCGCAATGCA
Organism: Sceloporus undulatus; assembly: GCF_019175285.1. Classification (NCBI taxonomy): domain Eukaryota; kingdom Metazoa; phylum Chordata; class Lepidosauria; order Squamata; family Phrynosomatidae; genus Sceloporus; species Sceloporus undulatus. Next base: position 11,263,447 of record NC_056522.1, read on the forward strand.
GACTTGCATTGAAATTTCTGCATGTAAAAATGTTCTGTTGACTCTGGCATGGCTATTGACATGCAGAGTGTTCATCCCAATCAGACACTTTGCAGACTTGGGCTCTAAATTAATAATAATTAACAATTAATTAATATTCCCATCCTGCACTAATGAAATCTCACCCTATATTTCATAGCTGGACACCTGACAATAACAACAAAAGACAACAACCAAGGAAAGGCTAGCTTTGAAATGGGATATTTCTGCTTTCTTCCTCAGTTGGCATACCAAGTCCATATTAGCTTTTTATTTTTTTCTCTACCTTCCTCCTTCTTACAAGCGGTTTTTCCTTTTCCAGGTTTTGTTTGCAAAATTGCACTCCATTTTTCATGCTCATCAGAAGGAAAGGTTAATAGCACTGGCAAGGAGGAAACCTACGGAGACCACTTGGTGTTTTCCCATAGTGCACCTTGCCAATACCCTTCCGTTTTGACCCTGAGTATCCAGGACTCCCAGTCTGGAACCTCTCTGGAGCAAAGGCAGCTAATTGTGCTGAAGAGCAGGGTAGGTTTCACGATCTGGGCAAATGTCCGTCGGGGACGAGAAAGAGATCATTCTGCTGCTATTTTCAGTCCCTGTTAATTTATTACAGACAAAATGGAGCTGGCGATGATTAAAAGCGAAGAGGGAGATGTTCTCGGGTTGCAAGTTTTCTGTGCCATTTCAGTCCATTTGTAGATTGGGAATGTTGAGCCTGGAGGTTTCTTCGAATGCATATGTGTTTAAAAAGGCACAGCTCAAGCCTTCCATCCTTTGCTACAACCACTGAATCAAAGGTGTCGTAACTGTTTCATTGTGAATGTAATCTGAGAGGGAGAGAGAGGGGACTTGGGACATTTTTGGAATATGTTTATTTACAAACAAGCAGCCTGAGTGGTGAGGGAAAGCAGATAAGCATCTCATATTAAGGAGAATACTACATGTGACTTTTAGAGCTGGGAAAAAAAAACAGCTTTGGTAATACGTATTGCATGATGTCACCTCTGACCAATAGTTGCTGCATCTTCCAAGCATGGTTAGAGTGTCACTTTTCATTGACAGGGGAAACCTTTCAATAACCTCCCAATCTCACCAATCACCAGGTAAGAAACGTTGGTGCTAGGACAGTTGTGTTACTGAGATAAGTATGGGCCGGGGACACCACTTTTTCAGCCCCTGATGCCTCCCACCAATCCCCTAAATCTACTTGAATTCTCCATATTTTTAAGTGTGATTTTGAGATGAAAATTGCTTGGAAACTCACATCCAAGCCCTGGCAAAGCATTTAAACCCACAAAACTATTCCCCAGCCCCTAAATTTCTTTAGAACTCCCTTGTCAAATATTTTTATTTATTTATTTATTTCTTTATTTAATTAATTTCTGTGCCGCCTTTCTCCCAGAAAGGGACTCAAGGAGGCTCACAAATAAAAACACAATAAAAACATTTTACAAACATTAAAACCACAAAGAAGCACAATACACAACCCATATAATACCCACCCCATATAAAAAGCTGTCCCATGGCCACAGATTAAAAGCCTGCCTGACTAAAACTGTTTTGCTTGTCGACAGAAGGCAAGCAAGTAGGGGGCCAGCCTTGCTTCTCATGGAAGGATATTCCAGAGGGCAGGAGCAGCCACCAAGAAGACTCTCTCTTGTGTCTCGCTAGACAAGCCTGTGATGGGGTGGCACTGAGAGAAAGCATTCTCCTGAAGATCTTATGGCTCTGGTGGGTCCATATGAGGAGATATGGTTTTTCAGATAGGCTGGACCTTCTTTCCCTTCTGTTCCTCCTTCAAAATGGTGGAAGGAAGTGATGCGATGTTGTTCCTGGCTGCCATTTTGAATGAGGATTGGAAGGAAAAATGTTGAGTATGCTTGTAGAAAACCTGTGAGCTGTGGTGTAGTTTTTTTGGGGGGGGGGGGGCGGGGGCGGGATTAGCCACAGGCTTTTGTGCAGTTGCCCAGGACACAGCATGGTCAAAGCAAATTCTGCTGCAGTTAATGTGGGACGTGTCAAGCATGCATACCACTTTGAACCTGACCAGATCACCCTAGTACATGGGTGAAGACAAGAGGCTCTTGGAACCTTATTTTCTGGCTCCTAAAAGCCCACAGCCCAGGTCCCTCATGGGCCCCTGGAAGAGGTGTCATAGAGTGAAAATAGCTCTTCCTCTTCTACAGATGGCTAACCTGTCCTGGCACAATCTGCTCCATTGGGCCTCTGTGCCTAGTCTTGGCCATCACGTCCCAGTCCATCCAGCTTTCCCCATCTCTGATGGTACTGCCCCACATCCATTGATAAATGGATTCTCCACAGAAATGCCTGAAAACTTTTCAGTACGATTTCACATGGAGAACCTAGTTCCCACTACAGCCTAATCTGGAGATGGAGAATTGTAGCTCAGTGCCAACCTTGACTGTATATGTGAACTGGATCTTTAATTGAACCTGCCAAGGCTGTACTGGGCATCTTTGAATCTAGCACCTAAACAACCCTATATATCACAAGTAGTACAATTGCCGCAAATGTCTGATGTATTTTAGGGGAAGCGTGAAGCCAAAGCTAGAGAGATTTGGAAAAAAAATACATTTGGGGAATTTAAAGAGAAGGCAGAAGGGCTTTCCTCCAGAAAGTTCTGTGCATGCTGTTGCCATTGTTGGATTTGACCTGGGAAGTACATTCAGCCATTTTTATCCATGGGATCTTTATCTATGGTTTCAACCATCCACACCTTGAAAATATTTTTTAAAAAATAAATTCCAAAAAGCAAACCTTGATTTTTGCCATTTAATATAAGGCATATCATTTTACTATGCCATTGCATTTAATGGGACTTGAGCATCTATTGATTCTGGTATCCACTGGGGTGCCTGCACCCAAACCCCAGCAGATAGCAAGGGCCCACTGTAAAAGCTTGATCCTCCTCCCCAAATTCTCTGACTTCTGGAGAAATACAGAAGGAATCTGAAAGGAAGCCAAAAGAATATTCGTCATGAGATTCAACCACCTCTAGATGGATTTCTTAAACCAACAAAAGAAAAAAATTTTTTAGAAGGGAACCAACTCCAGTTGCTTTTCCCCATAACAAAACCCTCTTATCAAAAGTTATCCAAGAGTACTGGAAAGTTGAACAGGCAACCCCCCAGATGAATGTGCCTTAAAAGCAGAGGTCATTGCAGGCTCAATGGAAGAACTCTCCTGACAAATCTCCAATAAACGGCAGGAGGGGTGCTCTTGAAAGAAATGAATGTCTCTTCTAGTGATGGTTGCAAATCTCTCCACGCTGGGAGAGGGAAAAAGGGACATTATGCACAGGCAGGAGTTGAAGCAATTAATCCTTTACTTAAAGAATAATAAGCAGCCAGATTTTTTTTTCCACCCTGGAAGTGGGAACAAGGTAAAAGGGGTTAAAAAACTAAAAGCAAGGACAGCAGACACCAATTAACAGAATGCTAATTGACAATTTCCCCAAGCCTCCCTGCAACATGCCAGACCTATTTCCCCAATTGCTAATTAAATCAAACTGCACACACAATACTAATTTCCCGAACTTTGGGAAGCTCAGACGACAAATCAGATGTGAAACTAACTTAAGCATGTTGTCAAAGTCCAGTGTGAAAGAGGAGAAGTGGGAAAACGGAGAGGAGAGTATTTAAAAAAGTGGAAAAAAGAAGGAGGCCTGATTGTTTCATGCTGCCAGATGTTTGGGTTGTGGTGTATGTGGAGAAATATTCAAGCTATTCCTCCAGTTCTATTTAAAACAAATTCCTCTCGCTGTCAGTGAGTCTATGTCAGTGGGATGGTGCATTCACTCTAGCACAGTTATCCAAGATCCTGAGCCCTATTCCTTTAAAAGGACCAGCCATTCACATATTCCTTTCAAGTTCAGACCAAAAGCCAAAGCAGATTACACAAGGTTCACTGCCTGCCATGCTTCCCCATCTCCTTGATTCCAGATTTACCAGAATTAGAACAGAATAAAAGTGTGTTTGGCTGGTACTTGTCATACGACGTTACGTCCACCTGGCTGCTGCCTTGCATTCCATTCATTACTGTTGTGCACTTTTTCATTGGGCAAACCCTGTCAATAGGCTTTCAGGGAGCCCTGGTGATGCAGTGGTTAAATGCTGGTACTGTAGTCATAAAGTTGTGAGTTCAATCCCACAGAGCTCCAGGTTGGCTCAGCCTTCCATCCTTTCATAGGTTGGTAAAATGAGTACGCAGCCTGTTGGAGGCAATTGGTTTACACATTGTAAACCGCTTAGAGAGTGCTGAGTTCTCTGATAAGCGGTATAGACATACAAATGCTATTGCTGCTACTTCAGTCTCATTCTATACCATTTCTGCCTTAATGTGATAGGTCCTTTTCTGCTTCTGGGGCAGTTCTGCAGTGTGATTGGCCATGCTGCTGCTCCTCTCCCTGTGTTGCCTTGCAGCAATTGCACCTGATAGTACCTTCCCAAAGCTGGGTGCTGGGTGCACATTCACACAGCAGCTGGCTTTGGGAAGGCACTAGCACTGGGATCACACTAGATAGTGGGATCGCTGGTCCTCCCACTACCTCCCAAAGTGCGGGGCTGCTGTGTGAATGTGCACACAGTAGTGTTGAGCTTTTGGAAGGGAAGGAGGAAAGGCCTTGGCCACCAACACCTTCTTGAAGCTGGCTGCAGTGTACACATTCAACCAGCCGCCAGCATTGGGAGGTAGTTGGCAGTTGGGATTGCTTGTTCTGCCCCAGCAGAAAAATGTAGGACATTACAAAACAAAAGCTAAAAACGCTCATATAAATATAAATTCATACTTCTTAGTCATGTTCAGAATGGAGAACATTTTGGAATTCATCCTGGACAGAAGGTTGAAATGTAGTACATGTCCTGGAAAAAGAGGACAACTGGTCACCTTGTCCCCCCCCTCCTCCTGAAGTGTGGTGCTGCTGGCTTTGGGAGGTTCTTGGTTGCTGTGATGGCTTCTTTCCCCTGTTTTTTCTAGAAGGCGGCATGGATTGCCAAATTGCTATCCTGGGGAAAAGTGTGATAAGAAATGATGCCAAACCAGTAAGCTTCTATTCTTAAAACTAGCAGGATTGCAGCAGGACAGCAGGCTGGAGTGATAATGTCCTTCATTTGGAATATGAGAAACAACATTTCCATACCCTGTCTTGACTAACAGTTTGCTCATTAACTTATCACAAATTAAAGATCTCTTAGGACTTTATTGCACCTGCTTTTTTCAACATGATGGGTACGGGAAGAGGATGCTCGTGTGCGCACACGCGACCGCCCCAAAACGGATTTTACCACACACCAAAGTGTCCTCCAAAAGGCCCCGTTCCGTCACCCGGTGCCAAGCTGTCCCTGTTCAGTGCTGACGGGAGCCATTCTGTCATGCTCTTCCAGCGGGCATATCCACCTGACCTGCTATAGTGAAGATTCCCACCCGTTTAGACTATATGGAAAAACAGATGAATCAGATGCGTTGTTTCCTCTATTGTAATGTTGCTGGCCGACTAGCATTGACTATTATTGTATTGTACTGTATTTTATTGTGTATTGTGTATTGTGGTTATATGATTATTTTGTAGACTTTATTGCTGATATCGATGGGATCCTGCTTCGATCCGCAAGGAGAGGCGGGAAATAGAAAAATAAAAATTATTATTATTATTATTATTATTATTATTATGCAGTAAAATCCGTTTTGGGGTGGTTGCACACGCACACGAGTGTCCTCTTCCCATATGAAAAAAGCGGGTGTGATAAAGTTCTTAGAGCTAGGGTTGCCAGAGTGAAAACTGTACAACGCTCTTGTACTTTTCATGGCTGAATGGTAGTGGACAATTCAGTTCAACAGGTGTTTCTTGTTATATGGATGCGTAACATACAATTATTGCATATACACAACCACTAAAGGTACAAGAGCCCTTTTACTGCTTTCATGCTAGTAACTTTACTCAGAACATAGAAGGGCCTTGACAATAAGAAACATGATGCTTAAAAGGACTGTTCTGGCCTTGTGGAGGTAATACAGAGACCAAGTGCTTTTCCTCACACTGGCTCAAAACTGAAAACAAGCATGACCTGCTTATTTTAGCAGAAAAGGCTTTGTCCGTTGCATAAAATGTTGTAGCTGGGAATTTAGCCTACAGGTCTTTATGTGCAAGGGGAAAAAAAAGTGTTTTCTGCACACAAAATAATGTTTCTGCACAGTAATAATGTTGCACAGAAAATGATGTTTCTCTGCACAAAATTTTGTGTTCTGCACTCACACAAAAATGTATCAATTTTGTGCAAAATAAATCCTGAACTGCAGGAATGTCCACATCAGGCCTTGATGATACCTGGGAAACATGTTCTTCATGAATTTTTCAAATACTTTTAAAATATTATTTTCAGTGATTTGAGTATTGGACTATGGCACTAAGACCAGGGTTCGATTTCCCCACTTGGCCATGAAACCCACTGGATGACCTTAGGCAAGTCACATGCTCTCAGCCTTAGAAGGAGGCAATGGCAAACCTTCTCTGAAGAAATCTTGCAAAAACAAAACAAAACAAAACAAACCTGTGATAGGGTCACCATAAGTCAAAAACAACTTGAAGGTACACAACAACCCCCCCCCCCCATTGTATCTACCTTTGGGAATAAAACACAATACTTTAAGCAGCTCTGGTAATATTCAGACCAAAACCTTGAGCAGATTTACCACCCCATTGACAAGGAAGCCACCAGTTACCACTTTTGATTCAAGAGTGGGGTGACAAAGGGAAGTCAGTTGTAAAGGGAGAGAGAGGTAAAGACAGTGGTAACATTCACTTGGTTCCCACTGTTTTTCCAGAACTAGTTGTTAAAATTATTGAATGACATGGGGACTACAGAGGTTAAAAGATGAACCAGATGTTGTGAAGGTGAGGTGAGAGGGAGACAGAGCTGACCAGGAGTATGATGAAGTGAGAAGGGAGCTTATCGCCCAGCATTTTAAACTGGCTCCAGCCTCCCTGGCAGCAGCTGGGATGAGGGATGGAGGCAGGAATTATCACACACCAAATTGCCATCAAACTAAATTGCCTTCAGCCCAGGTCCCTGCCATGCTCTGCAAGCTTGTGAGACAAAATCTGCTGCCACATTGAAGAATTAATGCAGTTTGACACCACTTTGGGCCTGTACCCACTATGAAAAAGAGCAAATTGCCAATCCATGTAAATGACCCTTGTTCCCATTTGAAACTGGTTCCTGTCACAATGTGATCGAATCCTGTTGTGATGAAGCAAGGCAAAGGCAAAACCCCCGGGTTTTCAGGGGAGTAGTTTCTATGTGGTTCTTTTCAGAAGAATCGATTCTGAAGAGAGTTCAAAAAGTGGGAGTTAAATAAGATCAGAATCGATTCATTCTGGAGGGTAGGGACAAATGGCAGAGGGGTGTTTACCAACCCTCCTCAGTTTTTGACAGATCCACCATTCCCCCCCACCCCTGTCTGTGCTGCCTTTGTGCCTGTTGTGTGTCCAGTGGGTGCATGTTTGTTTGTTTTTTTAAATAAAATTCATAGAAAATTCAATTCATTGATGTAAGTAGTTGCAAATGCAAGTAGTTGCAAAACCAATAAACCAAATTTTTGATGAATTTATTTAAAAAAAAGACCCTTGCCACACTTGGATCAGCCTTTACAGGGATGACAGGGGTCTGCGAGGGACCTCTGGGGGTCTCCCTCCGTCCTGCCATGCTTGGATTGGGCAATCCAAGTGCAGACCCACTTATGCCAATGATGATGCGCAGATGATTGATATGCAATTTGAAGTGGTGCAAACTAGTGGGAACGACAATCGTGCCAAAAAAGAAGCCAAAAAGATCTGCTGTCATAGTGGGAATGAAGGACCTTTTGGGATCCATTTACCAACATGGAGCAAATGCGAATCACACTCCAATTTCAAGGTAAGTGAGAATGAGCCCTTTGACTGCCATGGCTCAATGCTGTGCAATCCTGGGATTTGTAGTGTGGCACCAGAGCTCTCTGCACAGAGAAGGTTAAATATCTCACAAAACTGCAAATCCCAGAATTCCATAGCACTGAGGCACAGCAGTAAAAGCGGTGTCAAATGGCATTAATCCTTCAGTGTAGATAGATGCATGGCATAGTGGTTTAAGTGTTGCACTAGGACACTGGGCAACATGGGTTCAAATCCTGGCTTGTCTGTGAAAACCCACTGGGTGATCTGGGGCAAGTCACATTCTCTCAGCCTCAAAGGATGGCAATGGCAAACCCCCTCTGAAGAAACTTGGCAAGAAAAGCCCATGATTATGGCCTTAGGGTTTTCACAAGTTGGAAACTTAGAGGCAAACAACAAACAACAACGTAGATTGATGCAGCCAGAGAGATAAAGAGTGTTGTTAGGGAGTGAGAGAAGAGATGTGAGAAAAAGTGAGTGAGTGAGCAAATGAGAGAGAAATGGTGGAATGCTCACTTTGCTCTCTAGTCTGGCCCTGCCCTACAGCAGCACCATCCCTGAAAGTATTCCCTGCCACCCCGCTCTAAAACCTATAACCAATTCCCTAACCCATGCCAGTCTCCTGATGTATCAAGTTGGTCACCTGCAGGGTGACCAGACATCTTCCTTTTCTAGGACATGTCCTACATTTCAACCTTCTGTCCAGGAGAAATTCCAAAATGTCCTCCATTTTGTGCATGACTAAGAAGCATAAATTTATATTTATATGCATGCTTTTAGCTTTTATGTTGCAATGCTCTACATTTTTCTTGAATGTCCTACATTTTTCGATGCCTTGACCTTCTTCACAGTTAGGACATCTGGTCACCCTGGTCACCTACCCTGTCTCAAGACTGGATAGGTCTGCCATTGCTTCCTCACCTCATTTGGGACTGTCAGAGAGGGGGGGAAAAGGAAAAGTTCAAATTTCAAACAACAATAAAGGTGAGCTTTAATGTCTTGCTAGAGCCAAATGGCCCTGGCTTCGCCTCTCCTCTCTCTAACTTTCCAGAAGTGCCAAGTGGCATGTCTAACTGAACCAAAACTTCTAGAGGATAGGTGAACGAAAACTCTGGTGGTTGAAAGAGGTCATTTTAACTCCCAGGCATAATGGAGATATTAATGTCCAGATCAAAAAGCCTCACCGAAGAGAGAAGCAGCGTCAACAGGAGTGTCTAAGAGCCGCAAGTGCGATCCAGGCTCTGGCTCTGCAATAAATTACAATCAGTTAGGTAAAATATGAAATTATCATTTGGAGAATCTCTCTCTCTCTCTTTGAATAATTCAGGCATCAGCGTTCACATCACATAAGTATTTGCTTCTATCCCACTCCACTCCTCTGTCACTCCAAAGAGTTGATCCTGATGCACCAGTTTAATCCTCTTTAATTATTGGAATTAACCTTTTTCTGTTGCAGTTTCATTCTTATTGTATGACTTAGGAGGGAAACCCTCCTGCCCCCCAATGACAATGATAAATCACAGGGAAGAGGAAGACTTTCAGCTGCCCTTTGGGGGCTGCCAAAGGCTGTGTGATACCTTCCTGAGGGTGAACTTCAGACAAGCTTACCTTTGTCCTGAACAACAACAAGGGCAGATAGCAAAGCGGCCTTTGCGATAAGATGTATCTCTGACACCAGTCAGTTTGGGTCCAAACATGAAACCCAAAAGCCAGTCCTCCAAATAGTTTCTTGCAAAGTGATACACCTGGCTCTGTATCGCCAGACTGTGGAGCATCCACTCCACAGTTTGGGGTAAAAATGCTGGATAAAGATATAGCACAGCATTAACAGGTCTTTGTTGCTAGATTGTCCATCCTATGGAGTCTCCAAGCTGACGGGCTTCACATCCAGAGTTGCGTCTTTCCATTTCTTTTCACCATCCTTGTATTTCCTAAGTGGGTGCTGGGGTTTACTGCAGCATTACAGTACTTGGGTACCACTTTAACAGCTATGGCTGCATCCTGTGACATTTTAGAATTTGTAGTTTGCTGAGGCACTAAAGCCCCCTTGCCAGAGAAGGCTAAATATCCCATGACACAACAAATCCCTATATTCCACAGGATGGAGACATGGCAGTTGTGTTATCACTCTGCTTTAATTGTGTAATGTGAAAGAAGTCAGGGCGAGGATAATTTTCTCAAAGTAAACTGATAGGTGACTCTGGATAAGTCATACTCTCTCAGCCTCAGAGTATAGTAATGCCAAACCTCCTCTGAATAAATATTGCCAAGAAAACCCCATGATAGTTTTTTGTGGGTTTTTGGGGCTATGTGGTTGTGTTCTAGAAGAATTTATTCCTGACATTTCGCTGGCACGGGAGTGATAGTTTTGCCTTAGGGTCACCATAAGCTGGAACCGACTTGAAGGCACACAATATTTATAGACAGCACAGTGAGACATGCATATTAATGAGGAGGGAACAAGCCTGTTTTCTGCTGCTCCAGAGAACAGGACCTGGAACAATGGATGCAAGCTCCAGGAAAAGAGATTCCACCTCAACATTAGGAGGAACTTCCTGACAGTAAGGGCTGTTTGACAGTGTAACAAACTCCCTCGGAGTGTAGTGGAGTCTCCTTCCTTAGAGGTCTTTAAACAGAGGCTGGATGGCTATCTGTCGGGGGTGCTTTGATTTAGATTTCCTGCATGTCAGGGGGTTGGACTGGATGGCCCTTGTGGTCTCTTCCAACTCTATGATTCTATGATTCTATGAACTTTTTTGCACAGGCCCTGGAATGGGCCCATTGTGTTCTAAAAAGGGGTCGTTCTGCAGATGGAATGGGCCCCAGAATGCATCTTACCATACTCTGGAATGCTGCTGCTGCTGCCAGACATTCGAATCACGGCCCACATCTGTTCCAGGGGGTGCGATATCCGAGAACTAGCATCCTCTGGAAGGAATGGATGTGGGCTGCAATTGGAACGTCCGGCGGAGTGTAGTGGAGTCTCCTTCCTTAGAAGTCTTTAAACAGAGCCTGGATGGACATCAGTCAGGGATGCTTTGATTGAAAGTTCCTGCATGGCAGGGGGTTGAACTGGATGGCCCTTGTGGTCTCTACCAACTCTACGATTATACAATTCTATGATTAATAGTGGCCTGGTATTGGAACGGAAGGCTCAAGATCTGGCAAGAACCTGAGCAAAAGGTGAGTTTTTAAAATCCATTATAAGGTGGAGGGGTATACCCTGGGTTTGGTGTTGAATGAGCCAGATTCATTTGGATTATTTGCAGCAGGCTTGGGAACTGGGCCCTGTGTCATCCAGACTCCTTGTCAAGAGGGCAGAGATTTTGTTTAACCCATGCAGACAGGACCTCAGATTGGTTGTAACTGGGGAAAAGGGTATGGCTGTTGGAGCTTAGCTTTAGAAAAATGGCAGAATTAACGTGCTGAATTTGTTTAATTAAAAGATGCAAATTATATGCCCAGATTTGAAGAAGTGAAAAATGGCAACCTTTTGCGCTATGTTCATCCCTTGTTCCACCTTTTCCAGACAAGTGCTCTCACTCACAAGCAGAATCTTTTGAGATTCTCAGCCCAACTCAGTGGATCACAAGATATGGCTGATGGGCTGTGTTCCATTGTTCAGTACTCACCAAAGCCAGTAAATCATTGAATTATAATTTGTGAGTGGTGCCCCAGCCACTGAAAATAAATAAATGGCGCACATAAACAGGGCCACACCTTTTCACCATAATCATAAAGCAAAGTAATCACATTACGGCCTTTCATGTCGCATTAGAACAAATGGATACTAGCATGATGCATATTAATATAATCGGAAGGGGAAATTGCTAATACAATTAGACTTTCACATTTTATTAGACCGGAGTGACAACATACAGCAGAGAGTGGCTTGCTTTGGCAGTGCCTCGAGCAAGTGCATATTTCTATATTAATGAAAAGGAAGTTTATTGCCAGTGTTTCCCAGGGACAACTCAGGGCTGAGTCTGTGAAACTTATTACACATGTAAACCAGCCAGGCTTGCAGATCTCAGGGCCTGGTTCTTTGGTGCTCAGGGTGAGAGGGGAAGAATCTCAAGGTGAGAGCATTTCCTTGAAAATTGTTGTTCTAGTGTGCCTTCAAGTCATTCCGACTTACTGTGACCCTACAACAAGCCTATCATAGGGTTTTCATGACAAGTTTTTTTCAAAGGGGGTTTGCCATTGCCATCCACGGAGGCTGAGAGTGTGTGATTTGTAAGTGGGTTTCCATAGCCAAGTGGGAATTTGAACCCTTTTCTCTAGTGTTCTTGTCCAGTGCTCAAACCACTACACCATTCTGCCTCTCCTTGAAAATTACATATAAATTAAACTGTATTCTTGCCCTCCAATCTAGCCATTGCTGCTTCTATAGGCTACTTTGGAGTGGCTTCAGTAGATTTTTTTTTCTGTTCCAAGCAGAGAATGGAAGACTTTCTTTGGTTGGACTATAACTTCCATTCTTTGGTTTCTTTGGTCGGACTACAACTTCTTAAATGCAAACCCTCCAACTGTCCTGATCAATCCTCTGTTGCATTTCTCTGTTCTCCTTTTGCTGGCAGGCAAAGACCTTTTTATTTAGACTGGCTTTTGATCATTAGTCAATTGCTGTGGCTGGGTTGTCTAATGGTGTGTGTGTGTGTGATGTACTGTTATTGTCACTGCTATCTTTAAATGCCTTTAAATGTTTTTATAATTAGGGCTGTTGTAAATAGGATAGTTTACACAATTGGCTTTTAAAAACCTTTACATCATCATCACTGTGTTTTAGTTGCAGTATGTTTTAATTATAGAATCTACACTGCAGAAATAATGCAGTTTGACACTGCTGCCATGGCACAATGCTATGTGATTCTGGGATTTATAAATCTGTAAGCTATTTAGCTTTCTCTGTCAGAGAGCTCTGGTGCCATAACAAACTACAAATCCCAGAATTCAACATAATGGAGTCATGGCAGTTAAAGCAGTGTCAAACTGCATTATTCCTACAGTGTAGATTAGACCAGTCTCTCCTGAATTCATCTTGAGTCCCATGTTTGGAGAAATATGGGATATAAATTAAATAATTAAATAGAATTTTTTTAAAAAAAATATTTATCTATCTTCCTCCAAATACATTTCTGCCTATATAAATCAACCTATCTTTAATCTGAATATTCACATATCTGAGCAACCAGGGTGTTTCCTCATATGAGGCTGCCCTACATATCCATCTGATATATCTGATATCCATCCCTTCTCTTGTTTACCTTTCCTAAATCTCCAGTGTATTTTTCTTAGAGCTTGTATTAAAATCACCATGTGGCTAGTTCTCAGGATTACGTCTCGAACTGGTCCATGCCGTTCAATCCTCTATAACAAACAATCCTGATGATATACCAGGGATATATTTTGTAATTCTAATGTGCTTCAAACTCCATCTGATTGACACACGGTTTATTTAAACAGGGATGATCAAAAATTGCGTTCACAGCATCGTCCTTGTCTTCATTTCGATGGCACAAAAGCTCTCCTCTGTGGGTAAGCGAGGATGAGCCAGCCTGACAGCTGGGCATAGATGTGATTCAGTATCCACCCTGCTTTTCTTTTCTTTTTCTTTTCTTTCTTTTTCTTTTCTTTCTTTCTTTTTTCTTTTTGGTCAAAATCAAAGATGATTCAGTTTGGAGAAAGATGTACCTTGTGGAAATAAATAAAGGAGGGCACGCGGTTCTCTGTCAGCTGCCCGTACTAAATCAATAACACAAGCAGTCCATCTTGTCCATCTATTCAACTCCTTATTTATTCTCTTGTAAGATGTGAGAACACCTGCCTAGCAGCCCGGTCCTGTAATAAGAGCTCTTGTTGTGAGGTGTCCCGGATAGAGAATAATCCGGGACAGCTCTGCCCACAATCTTCTGGTGCTTCTCTGGCTGTGTGCCTGAGGAAGGTCTGAGGATGTTAATATCCTTTACCTTCCGATCATATCAATTTGCATCCATTATAGCACCGAGCGGGAACACCTGGACTGCACGTTCAGTTTTTCTTTCTTTCTTTCAATGGCCTAAGCTTATGGAACAAAACCAGCAATGAGCACGAACAGACATTTTAGTATTCTTCTGGCACTTCTAATGGAGATGGGAGTGGAGGGGGCAGTGAAGTGTGTGTATGTTGCGGGGGGGGACACAACTCATGAAACTCGCAAATATACCAAAGCACCATAAAAACACTTTAAGAAGAGAAAGGAGGTTTTGTTTTTTAAAGCATCCTTTTTTGTATACAATGGAGGTGATATTTGTTATGGCCATCAGAAATCACAGCCAGTTTGCTTCTTTTTCTGCCTTTGCTGTCTATGGCTTCTTTATTCGTCTAACATCACTGGGAAAGGAAAAGCTGGCCTTTGCCAAAATGGTAGAAGAGGATTTGGTACTTGTGGGCATCATTTCAAGATGACCCTGTTTTCTGCTATTGTCATCATCATCTTGGCTGTTCTCCTCCATTGTCTTTAGGGAAGAGGCCCAACTCCTCCCTGGCTCACCACAATGATGAAATGAGAATTGTATCCAGATGAAGAAGCAGCCACAGGCTCTTAAATATTAAAAGGGACCCACAAGACAGAATGATACTGAGGCACAATTCACAAGGTGCTGGAGGTGGGCAGAGGTAGGGCTGGGAGTGGGTAATAGTGGCAGGTCTGGATACCCATATCCTGTGTCCTCCTGGGGGTCACACAAAATGCCAAAAACGTTTCTCCAACAGAAACAATAAAACAACAACCCAAAAGTGACTGGTAAACTCAAAGGTTGGATGGCATGCAGCCCAAGTGTGACCTTGGTTCTATATGAAGCTCCTAAGGCTATTTTTCTGGCCTTTAACATGTTTGCACTTCTTGGGTAGCATTTCCAGATCTCAGGGCTTAGTTTCTGGGCTTAGAACATCTTCTCTGGACAAAGAACCTCAGAGTGAGAGTTTTGCTTTGAAGAAAAAGTGGGTAGATACATTTCCATCATTTATTCTACTTGGTGGTTTTCATTTTGTTGTCATAATTTGTGCAAATTGCATGAAAGGTGCCCAGGCTTTGAGTTTGTTTGTTGTACAACTGTCCAACAGTTCCTCAACCACTGTTAGGGAAGAAATGGGGCTGTGTTTATATGTGGAGCAACTGGCTGCACTAGGAATTGCATTTACACAAGCTTTGAGAAATAGTAATCATTCACAGAAGTATTCTTATATTAGTATAATACTGTAATAGGATTAACGTCACACAATGAATGTATTTTGCCCACCTTGATGGCAAAATATTATTTTATGGTTGAGGTTCCACAGTGGGGTTGCAGACTTCATCTCTGCGTGTGGAGTTATGCATTAATTATACTACACAACCCTTGTGCTGAGTGGTAGGACTGCACAACTGAACCAAAACACCAAATGTGCAACAAATGAGCTTGGCCATTCATGCATAATGCAGTCTATGCATAATGTGCATCCATGTGATCTCTGCACATGTACAGTGTGATCTGCATCACCAATGGCACCACATGTGCAATTCCACTTCTGCAACTTTGAAGTGAGTGCAAATATTCTGCACTGAACAAGTGCTTCCATAGGGGAACTAATATGTGTTTACGATATGAGCAGGATTCCGTCCAATATATTTATACCCCACTTTTTCTCCACCATGAAGCCAGTGATGTCATTAAGTAGATACGGGGGATGTGTCCTACATTGGATGATACCTCAGAAGAGGGGTGACACCTGGCCTCCTTCTCTCAACAGTGCTCAGACAGACTGATACCACCAGATCTGTATCTCTCTCTGTATCTATGTAAGGCTATGCTGTTCAAAGGTCTCACCATATGGGTCTATGTTAGGCTGTGGTTGCTGGGGGAAGTCTCACCACAGAGCTTATAGCATTGCCTATTAAAGTGACTTACCTCTCCCAGCTTAAATTTTAAATTGGGTATCATCCTGATATTATCACACAGATTTTTGCCATTGAATACACTGCCTGTGTCCATCCTGGGTCCCTCCCGCTCCCAATAGTGCTCCAGCATCCATTTTCTTAAGAAGGAAAACTCCTGGTTTTGAAAAGAGGCACGCTGAGTGCCCTTGGGAGTTCGGATGGACCTGGGATGGACCCAAGTGGCAGATTCGGTGGCAAAATCCTTGTAATAATAATAATAATAATAATAATAATAATAATAATAATATTTATTTGTATACCGCCCTCTGGCAAACCAATCCGGGCGGTTAACAACAGTAAAATATAAAATATGACAATTAAAAACACTTTATCCCTCCCCCCCTTAAGACAGTATTAAACAGTATAACATATTAAAAACACAATATCAAGGATAAAAACAGCAATTAAAACTAAAAACCCTGATATCCCTCTGTTGATCCTCAACCATCTCTAAGATGGGGCCACGGGAGGAATGAGGGAACCTGGGCCGGGATGGTTAATCTGGAAAGGCCTGCCGGAAGAGATCCGTCTTGACCGCTTTTTTAAAGCTGTCTAATGATGTTATCTGACGGATCTCATCCGGCAGGTCGTTCCAGAGTTTGGGGGCGACAGCAGAGAATGCCCTCTGGGAGGTTGCCGCAAGCCTAGATTTTAGAGGCTGCAGTAAGTTCCTCCCAGAGGACCGGAGAGCGCGGGGAGGATTGTACGGGAGGAGGCGGTCTCTAAGATAGTTTGGACCCAAGCCATTTAGGGCTTTAAAGGTGATAACCAACACCTTGTACTGGGCCCGGAAGCTGATAGGCAGCCAGTGGAGGGACCTCAAAACCGGAGTAATGTGGTCCCTCCTAGATATACCTGACACAAGCCTGGCTGCCATGTTTTGAACCAGCTGTAATTTCCGAGTCAAGCACAGGGGTAGCCCCATGTAGAGTGCATTACAGAAATCAAGGCGTGAGGTTACCAGTGCGTGCACAACCGTCTCGAGATCCCTTACTTCCAGAAAAGGGCGCAGCTGGTGTATCAGCCGAAGCTGATAACAGGCACTCCTGACCGTCGCATTTACCTGATTTGTCATCAGGAGCGACGAGTCAAGGAGCACCCCCAGACTGCGAACACAGTCGCTGGAGGAGAGTGTGACCCCATCCAGGACTGGAGGTTGCAACCCAATTCTTGGTTTCGGGGCCGCTACCATGAGCACCTCCGTCTTGTCTGGATTCAGTTTCAATCTGTTTTTCCTCATCCAGCCCATTACCGCCTGAAGACATTCATTGAGAGAAGAGATGCCATCGGAATTCGAGGCCGACGAACGAGATACGGAGAAATAGATTTGGGTGTCATCAGCGTACTGATAACACCCAGCACCATAACTCCGTATTATCTCACCCAGCGGCTTCATATAGATGTTAAATAACATCGGGGACAAAATAGCCCCCTGAGGAACCCCACAAGTGAGGTACCTCTTACTGGAGCTACAGTCCCCGAGTAGCACCCTCTGAGACCTGCCCAAGAGGAAGGACCGGAACCACTGCAAAGCAGTGCCCCCAATACCTAACCCCTTCAGGCGGTCCAAGAGGATGCCGTGATCTATAGTATCAAAAGCCGCTGAGAGGTCTAAGAGCACCAACAGGGTCACACTCCCCCTGTCAATGCTCAGACGCAGATCGTCGGTCAAGGCAACCATGGCAGTCTCAACCCCAAAGCCTGTCCTAAAGCCAGTTTGAAATGGGTCTAGATAATCGGTTTCATCCAAGACAGCTTGGAGCTGAAGGGCAACCGCCCTCTCGATCACCTTGCTCAAAAATGGCAGCAATGACACCGGCCTATAATTCTTCATATCCAGGGGGTCCAGGGAAGGTTTTTTCAGGAGCGGCCTAACCGCCGCTTCCTTTAAACAAGATGGAACATGTCCTTCCCTGAAGGATGCACCGATGATATCCGTGAGGAATCTCATCAATGCATCCCCCCCCTGGACGGCCAGCCATGATGGGCAAGGGTCAAGAGGGCAAGTTGTCTTCCTCACCTTACCAAGCAGCTTGTCCACGTCATCAGTACTCACAGATTGGAGCTGATCCAGTATGACTATATATCAGAATGCCACCCGATTTAAAATTTAAGCTGGGAGAGGTAAGTCACTTTAATAAGCAATGTGATAAGCTTCCATCTGTCTCTGGCACTGGCAGGTCTCCCCATCACCCTGTCTCTCTGATGTTTATCACACTATGCTCTTAAAGAGGTACTATTCCAGTGTGACTCCTCTAGCTGCCTCCTGTTGCATGCTGGGATTGGCAGTTTTAAGGAGGGGTATTTAGAATTCTCAGGCAGAGAAGTTCAGCTCCTTAAAACTGCCAATCCCAGCATGCAACAGGAGGCTGCTAGAGGAGTCACACTGGAATAGTACCTCTTTAAGAGCATAGTGTGATAAACATCTCTGTCTGAGTACTAATTGCCAGTGTCAAAGTCTTGGAGGGGAGGCATGACTGCTGCTTAGGTTGGACTAATGTGCTCCTGGATGTTTATCATTACTCAACTATCCCTGCTGAATCCTACTTGTTTAACTTGTATGCAGAAAATATCATACGAAGAGCAGGTTGAGATTCAGAAGGGGGAGGAGTAAATATAGGAAGAAGGACCATTAATAATCTAAGATATGTGGATTACTCCATACTACTGTACATTCAGTCCTTGGTATCCACAGACTTGCCATCTCTGGATTCAACCATCCACGGATGGCAAGCTCACGTTGGTATAAATGGCGGCATGTGCACATGACCGCACCACCATTAGGGACTGCCCCATTGTCCCCAGAGGCAGCTTGCACACGCAAATTAGGGACAACAAGTCCCATTCTTTCTAATGGCAGCATGGTTGTGTGCACACTCCACCACTGGGGACAACAAGGACTTCCCTAATGGCGACACGGCCACATGCACATGCTGCCATTGAAGTGCCACTTTCCCTAATGTTGGTGCGGTCATGTGCATACACTGCTATTGGGGAAAATGGAATTCAAGCATCTGTGGATTTGGGTATCTGCAGGGAGATCTGGAATAGATCCTTCAGATACTGAGGGCCAACTGTACTAGCAGAAAACATCATGGACTTCGAACAGTATTAAGGTCAAGGAAGAAAGTGCAAAGGCAGATTTGTTGCTGAACATAAAGAAAACAAAAGTAATGACCACGGAGGATCTCATAAATTCAACCTACATAATGAGGAAATTCAAATAGTTAAAGAGTTTACATATCTTGGATCAAACATTGATCAGAATGGAGACTATAGTCAAATAATAATAAGAAGACTAGGAATGAGAAGGACAGCCATGAAAGAACTAGATAAGAAACTAAAGAGTAAAGATATACAACTGAGCACAACAGTTAGAATTGTTCAAACCATTGTATTTCACATCGCTATGTACAGACGTTAGAGCTGGACAGTAAAAAAAGGTCTAAGAAGAAAATCAACTCATTTGGAGAAGAGTGCTAAGGATCTCCTGGACAGCC
Organism: Sceloporus undulatus; assembly: GCF_019175285.1. NCBI lineage: Eukaryota > Metazoa > Chordata > Lepidosauria > Squamata > Phrynosomatidae > Sceloporus > Sceloporus undulatus. Next base: position 11,282,870 of record NC_056522.1, read on the forward strand.
AAAAAGACAAACCATGTGTCCTTGAACAGATCAATCCTGAACTCTCCCTGGAAGCCAAGATGATCAAATTGAAGTTGTTGTACTTTGGCCACATCATGAGAAGGCATGAATCATTGGAAAAGACAATAATGCAAGAGAGGAAGAGCACATACCAGATGGATAGACTTAATCTGAGAAGTCACAGTTCTGAATCTACATGACCTAAGCAGAGCAGTGGAAGACTGGAGGGCCTGGAAATGTCTTCTCCACAGAGTCATCATGAGTCAAGGCTGATTTTAGGGCAATTAACAACAACAACAACAACAACAACAACAACAACAGCAACATATCCTAAAGTGTCCTGGGATGTTTACCTCTTGGTCAATGTACACTGGACTACAGTCTTTGTTATATTCAATGCTGTCCTCCAATGGAATGGAAACCATTGGTAGAAATTTTTTTACCTTCACCTGTAACCCCCTGTACAACTGTGCTCTGGAGGATTGGAAGACCAGATGGACATTGCAAGGGAGGATAAAGAGTAGAGCAGGCAGAGGCACCATTGTGGGTGTTGACATCTAACTTTGTGTCATTGAATATGACCCATTGGTGAATATCTTTTGATATCAGTATCTTATTGTTGCTATTGTTATTTACCCTTATGTCTGCTTTGTCTTTGGGAGAGATCAGTCAGACCCAGCTCCACCAGGGATAGCCTGAAGAAAGAGGCTCCTCCCTCCTTAACTGTCATCTTTCGGCCTGAGAGGGAGTGATCAGGCAGACCCAGCTCTATCAGGGATAGCCTGAAGAAAGAGACTCCTCTCTCCTTAACTGTCATCTTCCGGCCTCCTATTCCCCTCCAGCTATGCTCTGACTGTGTGGGGGAGAGGCTTGTATACCCTAATGAAGTTTTGAACTATACTGGCGGTGGTATATTAGCCACCAGTAGGGCCTCCCATGCCAGACAGGTCACAACTGAAGGGCCTGACCAAGAGCGCCAAAGGGAAGGATGGGTTCTCTAGCCTTATGGCAACCATCCTAGGAGAAGGAAAACTCTAATCCCAAACCCGGGCAGATGGTGCTCGTCTAACCCTGTAAGGTCAACCATCTAAGAGAAGGAAACTGTAATCAAACCTACGACCCGAGGACCTCGCTGCCACCGTCCATGCTTGTCAAGGCCTCAGCAGTTGAACCTCTGGTTTAAAGGGTGAGGCCAGTTCTGTGCACGCTGCGCTCCACCAGAAAAATCCATTGCACAGGCTCAAAGGATACACCCAATGTCATCAACGTGCTTGTAGAAGGCATGGATGAATCCTTCCTGAATTTTCATTTGCAAAGTAAATCCAAGAAGAAAAAGAAGCTTTGTCTTAAGATGACCCTACAAGTTAGCGATGCCCAAGAGCTCTAGTCATCAACTTCCCTGCCCAGGTCTTGCAAACATAGAGCTGTGGCTTCATTGATTGAACCAATCTGTCTGTAATGTGGTTTTCCTCTTTTTTGTAATGGCTTTCACTTTTCCCAGCATCGCCATCTTTCCTAATGAGTCATGTCATCTCTGGTGGCGCAGTGGTTAAATGCCTGTACTGCAGCCATTCACTCAAAACCACAAGGTTGCGAGTTCAAGACCAGCAAAAGGGCCCAAGCTCGACTCAGGCTTGCATCCTTCCGAGGTCGCTAAAATGAGTACCCAGACTGTTGGGGGCAAATTAGCTTACTTGCTAATTAGCTTACTTGCTGTTCACCGCTATGATCTTTGGAATAGCGGTATATAAATAAAACAAATTATTAATTATTATTATCTCATGATGTGTCCAAAGTATGACAGCCTCTGTTGAGTCATTTTGGACTCTCGGTAAAATAATAATAATAATAATAATAATAATAATAATAATAATAATAATAATAATA
>NC_056522.1:11284766-11291347 GCF_019175285.1 Sceloporus undulatus
TCCCGCCTCTTCCGATTGAGGATCGAGGTGGGTAACAACAAAGAAAATACAATATACAACAATAAAAACAACAAGCCCCACAAAAACCCGACCTAACCCTCCCTCCCAACTATAAAATTAAACAGTAAAAAAAAAGTACATAACAATACAACAAAGTTAAAAACAAATCACAAATAATAAAAATAATAAAAGGGGGATTCAATTGGTTCTGGACATTATCAATCGGGGAAGGCCTGCCGGAAGAGAAAGGTTTTTTGTCGCCTTTTTAAAAGCCTTGAGTGAGGATAATTGGTGAATCTCTTCCGGCAGGTCATTCCAGGTTTTTGAGGGGTGACAGAGAAGGACCTCCGGGAAGTCACCACCAGTCTGGTCTTTCTAAATTGTAAGAGGTTTTTCCCGGAGGATCGGAGTGTACAGGGAGGATTGTATGGGAGGAGGTGTTCCTTCAAGTAGACTGGACCCAGGCCATGTAGGGCTTTATAGGTGATAACCAACACCTTGAATTGTGCCCGGAAGCTAATAGGCAGCCAATGTAGTGATTTTAAAATAGATGTAATATGGTTGAACTTGGATTTTCCAGCGACCAGTCTGGCTGCCATATTTTGTATCAATTGGAGCTTCCAGACGTGGCACACATGTTGCCCCATGTAGAGCGCATTGCAGAAATCAAGGCGACAGGTTACTAGAGCATGTACGACCGTTTCTAGGTCCCGCTGCTCCAGGTAGGGGAGCAACTGGCGTATCAGCCAAAGGTGATAACAGGCACTCCTGGCCGTCGCATCAATCTGAGAAATCAGATTGATTTGCTCCCAGATCCATTGATGTGTCTCTCTGGCAATCCATGATATGCATATAAATCTTTTCCACCATCATTTTTCACATGAGTTGATCTACATATTAGCTTTCTTCACTACCTAGCATTAATATAATAATAATAATAATAATAATAATAATAATAACAATAACAACAACAATAATAATAATGATTTATTTATATGCCACCTCTCCACCAGGATTAAGGCGGCTTACAAAGCAAAAATCAAGAATACATACAATACAAAATAATCCCCAGATAATGTACATCTGTACATAGAAATAGGAAATGCTATTGTGAGGATGGAGAGTTAGTGTGGTATAGTTGTCTGAGCACTGGAATAGGGCTCTGGACACCAGGGTTCGAATCTCCACTTTGTCATGGAAACTCAGTTTGGCATGTCACAGTCTCTCAGTCTTAGAAAACAGCAAAGACATACCTTCTCTGAATAAATCTTGCAACGAAAACTCTAAGATGGGGTTGCTAGAAATTGGAGTTGACTTGAAGGCATATAACAAGAACAACAAATGGCATGGATTATGAGGATTTCCTCCATTTGGCCACTTCTAGTTTTGTGACCCTCCATACATTTGTGATCAGTTCTTTCTGTGGTTTTCTAAATAACGAGGAAGAATGATAATGGACCTAAATGGGAAATAGGATATCCTATAATAATCCAAATTAGCTGGACTGTGTGTAGGCAGTATATATGTATCCTATTACCTTTGCATCACAAACCTGCACCTGGTTGCTTGTAGCTCCAGAATCAATTTGGCACATGACAAGCAAAGTTGTTCAAATAACTGGGGTGGTGGTGGTAGAAAGCCCCAAAGGTCTAGTTTTTTTTTTAAAAAGCATTTTTATACTACTCTTCATCCTTTTTAAAAATTATTATTATTTAAGGAAAGTGTACAGTAAAACAAACAGACAGACAGGCAGACAAACAAATTGAAATAAGGACTGAACAAGTTACCATTGGATCTTAGTGAAGTGGTGTTTTTTAATGAATTATATCATTTTACTATTTTTAAATTTAATTTTTTATCTTCTGTTCTCTGTTCTTATTGCAGAATGCTGTGAGATTTTTCAGAAGGAAAAGGAGCAGAAAAGTGTTCTTTCTGTCTTGAATGGCAAAATTACATTGCATTAAAAAAACTGATTAAAATCCATGGAAATTTACTGTGAATAGTGAAAAATGCCGAAGTATTACCAAAACATTTTCCTGGTGCCCAAGGGACCAGCAAACATTTGCAGGGAGGCTGTTCCGCAGCCTGGGTGCCATCATAGTCAGAGTGGCACCCTCTTTGATGCTGAGTACCATTCTCCCTGTAGAAGTGGGCACAAGAAGAACATCAGCAGAGGATGCCTAAGGAGGGATGGATTGTTATCAGAAAAAAGCATTTTAGGTATTAAATTCTCAAAGTATCTTGGGCTTTAATGGTACATCTCAGTTACTTAAATTGGGCCCAGAGGTTACCTGACAGCCCATGGGATTCTTTCCATATTTGCTTGGCATCCATCAGCCACATTCTGTACTAGCTTAAGCTTCTGAGTTGCCTCCAAGGGCAGCCCTCAGCAGAACATGCTGTGGTGGCCTGTACAATTACTAGAAAGTAGAGCCTCATTGCTGACTCCATCCCTGGCATCAGACTGCCACTGTCCCCATGTACTGGATGATCACATTTTGATGTCTTCTATGTCACAAAGGTATAGTTGTGAAAAGGTGCTTCTGCATTGGCTTCCATGCTATTGAGTTTTTGTTGTTAATATGTCATCAAGTAGGCTTTGACGTATGGCAATCCTATAATGAGAGCCCTCCAAGAGACTTTGCTATTAACAGCCTTGCTGAGGTTTTGCAGACTCAGGCCCATGATGCCCTTGATTGAGTCTATCCACCGGTAATTCAGGCTTTTTTTTTTTCCCTACTGCCTTCCATTTTACCAAGCATTATCCTCTTTTTGCTAATAAGTCATGTTGTCTCAAGTTATCTCCAAAGTATGATAGCTTCAGTTTGGTCATTTGGGCTTCTAGGGAGAGTTCAGGCCTGGTTTACTGTCTGACTCATTTATTGAGACATCTACACAATTTGGTGGTCCCATTCATGTTAAAGTCCATGTGCCAGTGGCCGTCATGTTTAGTCTTAAGCAGTGGGCGGAGATGGCAATAAATCTACTCTCGGTTTCATCTGAATTTTAAGGGAGTTATCCAAGGGACAGAACCTTATCACCCAAATTAAGGTCAGTACCTTGGATAGGTCAATGGATGAGCCTTAGAGCAGATCAGCCCTGAACTCTCCCTGAAAGCAAAAGTGTCTAAACTGAGGTTGTCATATTTTGGCCATATCATGAGAAGAAAGAAAATACTATTAAACTTGGTAAACTGAGGGTAATAGGAAAAAGAGGAAGACCACATCTTAGATGGATAGACAATCAAAGAAGTTACAGCTGTGAATCTGTAGGAGCTGAGCAGGGCGGTTGAGGATAGGGTGACTTGGAAGTCTCTCATTCACAGGGTCACCATGGGTCAAAGTTGACTCGAAGGCAGTTAACAACATCAACAAACCTTAGATAGATTCTTAAAGTTCAGACCCAAACTCAGAATGAATTCACTATCCCACCATTCAAGGAGATACCAGTAGACACTGGGCTTAAGAAGACAAGATAGGCGAGACGTGTTCTTTGGTCCTGGCTACTGGTTTCATCTCTTTAACTATTGACTGTAGTCCCAATACCTCCATGATAACTGATTTAACAAGTGATGAGATACTTGGGCCCCAAAACTGCTCTGTTTTAGGGTCCTTCCTTCTCCACCCCTTGGCCCCTTTTGCAATCCTTTCTATTCTGTTTGCTAAACAGTAATTGCACATCCTTCCTGCCACTTTAATACTCCCGGCTAATTATCCTGAAATAAATCTCTTTCAAGTCTGCATGCCAGCAGTTGTGGGATATGAGCTGTTCTTTCAGCTCCCGGCTGCCTGTCACTCAAACTGGTCTCAGCTGCAGTTCCAAATGATGAGTATTAGCCTCCCGCTGGGATGATTCTCCCAATCTCCCCACTTCCAACAGCATCTCCCAGGGCTTCACCACGCTTCTACCTGTTAGCCTAATCTGGGATTTTCTTTTGCTAACGCCGTTATTTTGAAAAGAGGAAGAGGATTCCTGGGAGAAAGACACTCTGTTAACCTTTTCCTAATTGCCATTCAAGACAGAAAGAGTGGGGGGGAAAGATGGCGGATGGGTGTCATCAGGAAGAATATGCAGGCCTTCAATGCAATTTCAGGCCTATTCTGAAGTTAGACAAAGCAAACATGGATGATACGCTTTCCTCAATTTCTGCTCTTCCTATTCCCAGCATTTGGGAATTTAAAGAGAATACTGGCAGTTTCTAATATCAAGCATCCCAACACTTCACAGATGGAAACCAGGATATGTGCATCTAAGAAGGATCAGAGGGATGTCAAGGCAGCACAAGTTATGAATGAGGAAGAACACACAGGTCAGCAGAGGCTGCAGCAGTTTGGTTTTGCCTGAGTCTACAGGGAAGGACAAAATTCTGCCATCTCCTCTCCTCTTCCCCCATTGAGTTAAGTGAGTGTAAGTTACCCTTGAATGTTGAACTTAGCTTTAAGCAACTAAAATGAGCAAAGGATAAAGGGGGAAAGCAGTAGAAGAGAGAAAGGGACATTTTAAAAACATCTGAAAAACTGACAAATCAGAACAGTTGGAGGGTATATAATATAAGTTTACTTTGCTTAAAATAAAAAATACACCCAATGTATATCCATACCCAAATGAATAATAATGAAGAGGGAGGTAAAAGGTTCAACCCTTGAGCTTAAAGTGTCCTATTACTGAGAAAAATTTAGATCTATATAAATTATTTTCAGACTTCAACATGTCCACGTATTTTGGCATGTGGTAGAAGTCTTCTGCAAACTCTGATCAAGACCTTTGGTCTGAGCTGTTGAGAAACTCTGACTGTGCCATACTTAATGTTAATTTGTGAAAGGATGAGATATGGTTTGGGCTTTTTAATTTCTATGCATGGTGTGAAAGTTGGCTGGTGAAGAGAGCTGACAGGAAGAAAATCCACTTATTTGCAATGTGGTGCTGCCAGAGAATTCTGTGGTTACTGTGGAATACCCAAAATACACATAGATGGGTATAAGATCACATCAAGCCTGAATTCTGCCCAGAAGACAAAATGACTAAAGTGAGGCTGTCATACTTTGGACACATCATCAAAAAACACAACTCATTAAAAAAGATGATACTGTTCAACAAAGTTCAACAAGACCACATTACAAGTGGGTTCACTCAATCAAGGAAGCTTGAGTTTGCAAGATTTCAAGAGGACTATAGGGTCTCTTGGAGGTCTCTCATTCATAAATTGATCATAAATTGAGTTGATGACAATTAACAACAACAAATGTTTTGGGTTAATGGTTCACATTTTGCAAAGCTTTTAAGAATGCACCGTAGCCATGTTTTTCCACTTCTGTCACACTTATGGTATTTTGGAAAACCCAGTGACTTACACAGGGATTCCAAATGTTCTCCTATCCAGGCAATGATTAGTAATATTTGATGACAAACAATGTAGTTAAAGCACCAGTTCAGGGATGATATAACTGAGCCCTGAAGTTCACTGGGTGATAGATTTTTGGGGGTCTTTCAGTCTATGTGGCTGTGTTCTGGAGGAGTTTATTCCTGATGTTTTGCCTCCATCTGTGGCTGGCATCTTCAAAGAATGGTGGCATGAAAGTGTGTGGGGTATGTACACAATGTGACCCTTGGTTGTGGGGAAGTGATTTACATGTTAATCTGTGTTGGCCTGTTGGTGAATGGCCAGGTCACAGATTGGGAGGAATATGTGAGAAGGCTTTGTGTCTATTTAATTAGTGATCCATTGTCTGTTGGAAAAACCCTTGACCCTGGGTGGTTTTTATTCGCATTTGCTGGCTCTTGATCTTGGTGTTTTTCGGGACTAGCCAAATGTTGTTTACTTTAAGAGTTTCTTCATTCATGTTGAAGTTGTCTAGGTGTTTATGGATTTCAGTGAATTCCCTGTGCATTCTGACCTGATAGTTGTTGGCATGGTCCAGAACTTCAGTGCTTTCAAATAGCATTTTATGCCCAGGATGGTTTATAATACGTCCTGCGACTGCTGATTTTTGTGGCTGACCCAGTCTGTGGTGTCTCTTGTGTTCCTTGATTCATGTTTGAACACTGCGTTTTGTGATCCCTATGTAGACTTGTCCACAGCTACACAGTATGCAGTAAACTCCTGCAGCTGTGAGAGGGTCTCTCCTGTCCTCTGCTGAGCGCAGCATATGCTGGATTGTTTTGGTCAGTTTGTAGATCATTTGGACTATTTCCTCACTAGGTGACATTAAACAAGTCATTCTCCCTATGTCTAATCTATTTTATAAGCTTTCTATGGGATAAGAATTCGTATATTCTGTGCTGAACTCCTTTGCAAACGTATCATTCAGATGTGATAAGTAATAGCAGATCACAGAAAAGAAATACAATTTGGAACACATCTGAGCTGGATTGTTTTGGTCAGTTTGTAGATCATTTGGACTATTTCCTCACTAGGTGACATTAAACAAGTCATTCTCCCTATGTCTAATCTATTTTATAAGCTTTCTATGGGATAAGAATTCGTATATTCTGTGCTGAACTCCTTTGCAAACGTATCATTCAGATGTGATAAGTAATAGCAGATCACAGAAAAGAAATACAATTTGGAACACATCTGAGCT
>NC_056522.1:11291357-11323699 GCF_019175285.1 Sceloporus undulatus
TTACAACTCAAGCTGGCCTTTCCAAGTTGACTGGCAACATGCTCTGTGACACTGCTAAGTTAGCTTTCCCAGATTTTTTGCTTACAGGCCCAGATCTTTATTTCAAATAAATAAATAAATAAATAATGAGAGTGCAACAAAAGCAGAACTAACCAGGATATGCTGAAGATGCAATACCAGGTATTCAGATTTTCATGTGTGTCTCTCTGTGTCAGAGAAGCAGACTGAGAGAGAGAGAGAGTCCTTAAAACTGTTTGTTCACATGCACATTTTTGACCAAGAACCAGAGTGTTGTAGTGATTTGAGTGCTGGACTGGGACTCCAGGAGACTAGGATTTTGAATCCCTGGTCAACAATGGAAACTCACTCTGGGTGTTCAAACCAAGGGCCGGAATGCTCTGTGACAAGGAGAGGAACATTCTACAAGATCAAGAAGAAATAAAAAGATGTTGGATGCTATACATAGAAGAGCTATAATAAAAGAGATGAAAAAATGAAAGACACATTGAATGAGGAACCATATGAAGATGCAATCCCAAATTCTAGAAAGTGAGTTTTTTGGGATATGTTCTAGAAGGTTTATTCCTGATGTTTTGGCTGGCATCTTCAGAGAAGATGGCAAAACATCAGGAATAAACTCTTCTAGAACATGGCCACATAGCCTGAAAAACCCACAAAAGACTGGATGCCGGCCATGAAAGCCTTCGACTTCACTCTAGAAAGTGAGATGAAAGCTTCAAGATGGTATGACTCATTGGAAGGCACAACTCATTGTAAATGACAATAATGCTAGGAAAGGTAGAGACTGTAGAAGGACAGGAAGACTGCATCTACAGGACCTAAGCAGAACAGTGGAGGACAGGGGGACTTGGACCTGTCTCATCCACAGGGTTGTTATGAGCCGGGGTTGATTTGATGATAGTTAACAGCATCAACAAAATGAATCCTTTCAGCACCTCCAGCAGCAAGGAAGTAGCTGTTCATATATCCACTGATTTCCCACGCTCCCATGACTTAGAAATGGCTGTGTTGTGGGGGACTACAAGATTGAAAAGGTGGTCGTTTGGGTAGGAGCTTTTGGTTATTCCACCATTGGCTGAGGGTTCCAACCAGAACAACAATCAAAATGGCTATTACAATTGTGTAAATTGGATGTTGTTGTTGTATGCCTTTAGATTGTTTGCAACTTAACCCTAAGGCAACTCTGTCACAGGGTTTTCTTGGCAAGATTTATTCAGATCAGGGTTGCCTTTGCCTTCCCCTGAGGCTGAAAGTATGTGGCTTGCCCAAGGTCACCAAATGGGTTTTGTGGCTCAACAGGGATTTGAACTGTGGTATCCAGAGTTCTAGTCCAAAGTTCAAACCAATACACCCTTATTGTAATTCTTCAATGGGATTCTGGCTCTATTAGCAACTGTAATATGCTTCTGGATAATATCTATGAAGTAGGCTTTGGGACCTTCTTCAGAATGACCTCTTAGCAGTTGCTGCAGCATGATACCCTTTCTCCTTCAATCCCATAGACAGCAGTATTCCTGTCAAGGAAGGATGTTGCCCTGGTATGTGTAATGGGTTTGCCAGATTTTCTGAAGTGAGTTGGAAAATGAATCACCTACCAGGAAGATAGATAGTCATAGAATGGTAGTAGAAAGAGAGAAAGACCACACTCCAGATGAATAGACTAAATCAGGGAGGTCACAGGCCTGCATCTAGAGGACCTAAGCAGAGCAGTGGAGGACAGGGATTCTTAGTGATGTCTCATCCATAGGGTTTCCATGACTCAGGGTCAACCTGATGACAGTTAACGATGCAAAATGCATTCTTCCAGCACCTCCAGCAGTAACTTTATATGAAGCATTTTGTTAGAAAATACAAGAACAGTATGATGTAATAATAGATTGGTCTGATCTGTTGTGCCCCTTTTAGGATTCTTCTGGTTATGCACACGTATAGAAACCAAAGTATGGAGTAATGAAGTAATGTGTACAAGTGAAAAAAACCACTGAATACACAAATGAAGTGTACAAACTATACGCTTACCTGCACTGATTTACTTTCCTTGGTAGTGAAGTTATATTCCAAAAGGAACATAACAAGTGAGAATGAGGTTACTTGGTGAAACGAGTAATGGTTTTAATTACATTTAAAATTACCCTAAATGCATGTTATGGCATTTTAAAAACATTTTTTATTGGGATGGTCTTTTAAAAAAAACTCTGTGTGTCTTTTAAATCACTTCATATTGTTTTATGTGATGCTTTTAATTGTTTGAAATTGTTTATTTTTATTGTACTGGTTTTTAGTGACACTTTCTGGGAGCTGCCTTTCACTTTGGGAGAAAGGCTGCATACAAATGAAATAAACAAACAAATAATAAATTAAGTAAATTAGAGGTATTTCGCAAGACCCCCCCCCCCCCCAAACCCCTGGCAAGGTTTCCCTGCAAAGTTAAAAAAAGTACTGAAAAAAGCACACGAGAAGGCAATAAATTACTTTTTTATAACATTGTAATGAGAATCAGAAAATTAATTTCTTTTAAAATACTATAAAAAATAATTGGTATACAGAGGGTCCTTTGTATTAGTTGGGTTTGGTGCCGGGCTTCCCCGTGGTTACCAAAATCTGTGGATGTTCAAGTCCCATTAAAGACTGTGGAATGACCTGCCGGAAAAGATTCAACAGCTGAATATGCTGTCTGAATTTAAAATACCATTGAAAACTAATCTCTTCTGGCAGGACCAGCCAGATGATTTTTAAAACTGTAAATTTTAAATGATTAATTTTAAATGTAGATTGTTTTAATATGTATGTGTCTTGTTCATTTTTTTAAACTGATGTATTTTTTAACAGGAGTTATGTTTTTAACTGATGCATATTTGTTGGTCTGTTGTTCCTGTCCTCAATCCATGGCGAGAGTCAGGCAAGAAATAATAATAATAATAATAATAATAATAATAATAATAATACAGTGGCATAGTAAAATGGTGTCCCCTATATAAAATGTCAAAATTTGCTTTTTGGAATTTATATATATATTTAATATTTTCAAGCCATGGATTGTTGAATCCATGGATAAAGAATCCCTAAATATAGAGGACCAACTGTAAATTGATTTTAAAAAGTAATATACAGTGGTACCTCGGGATACGAAATACCCAGGTTACGAAATTTTCGGGATACGAAAAAATCCCATAGGAAAACATTGTTCCGGGTTATGAATGTTTTTTCGGGTTACGAAAAAACTTTTGGTGCTTTTTTCGGCTTTTTCGCACGGAATCGCGGCTTTTCCCCATTAGCGCCTATGGCAATTCGGCTTACGAAGGCTTTTCGGGTTACGAACGGTGCCACGGAACGAATTAATTTCGTAACCCGAGGCACCACTGTACCAAGCTGTGTTACAAATTTTCAGAAATCCTTTAACAATGAAACAGTGTAGGATACCTAATGCATTAGCTCCACTCTGAAAACAGCACTTTACAACTAGAGGACAAATTATTGTTGTTATTTGATGTCAGGTGAACTTTGACTTATGACTACCCTATCGATGAGAGGCCATCCTATTATCAACTGCTTGCTAAGATCTTGCAGACTCAGGACCATGACTTCCTTGATTGAGGCCTGGTACAGATGGGCACAAATGTGGGCGGAATCACAATGGAGCATCTGCACACTGAATGCTGTGACTCCGCCCCCTCACATCATGATGCTACGCACCGTTCTAGACAGTGCACGGCATCATGGTGCAGCCCTGACTCTGCATCTATTTGATGCAGCACCAAAAGGGGCTGTTTGTACCGTCTATTTAACTGTAATGCGGTCTTCTTCCTTTTCTATGGCCTTCCACTTTACCAAACATTACCATTTTCCATTGAGGCATGTCATCTCATGATATGTCCAAAATTCAATAGCCTCAGTTTAGCCATCTTTGCTTCTAGTTCAAGCTTGATTTGCTTTAAGGAACATTCATTTGTCTTATTAACAGTCCATGGCTTATGCCAAATTCTTCTTCAGCACCACATTTCAAATAAGTTGCTTTTCTTCCTGTCAGCTTTCTTCACTGTCCATCTTTCACAACCATACATTATCATACAGTTTTCAAAGGAAAAGGAAAAGGTTTCAGGAGTGGTTTACCACTGCCTTTTTCTGCTCAGTACTAGCTCCTTAAGTTTGTGGCTGTACAAATAGCCTATTCAGGGGCGGCTCTGTGCTTCCCCTGGAAGCGCTGGGTTGGGGACGCAGCAGCCACACACCACACCCTCAACCCAGTGCAAATAGAAGCCGTGAAAGCGGCTCCTATTCGCGCCCTAGAATTGATGTTATAAGGGCCATAGTGTGGCCTTATGACACCCCTTGTGCGTAGCTATGTTTGTACACTGCGCACGACAGATGTCATCATGGCACACGTCATCTCAATGGGTGCACACCAAGATGGCGCCTGGGGCATACGGTAGGATTTCTGAGCATGTAAATGCTCAGCCCCTGCACAATCCTAGTTCAGGCCCATGCCAGCACAAAGTGCCGGTCTGTCCAAGCCATTTATTTATTTATTTAGAAATAGTTAAAGAGTTTTAACTATTTAAATAGTTAAAGAGTTAAAGAGATCCCGTACGATCAAACATCAAATGCAATGCTGACTGCAGTCAACAAATCAGAAGACTAGGGGTTATTCACACTGTGAAAATAATCCAGCATGAATACAGGTTAAATCTCTGTTGTTCAAATGCATCCCAAATGTACCTGAATAAGTTTTTTTTTGGGGGGGGGGGCTGCCCAAAAAAACCACTTAATTTGGGACAATTGATATCGAGTTTTCTCCTGAGTTTTTAAAAAAGATCCACATTGTCGGTAGTGTGAATAACCTATGTGAATAGACCTGAATAGACCCATGATAAAACTCTACATGCCTTGAACGTGTTCTGAATAATAATAGTAATAATAATAATAATAATAATAATAATAATAATAATAATAATAGGATTTATTTATATGCCACCCAATCACTGGGAATCTGGGTGGCTTACAACAGAGGGGATAATAGACAGTTCCCTGCCCTCAGGCTTACAATCTAAAAAGTCATGACACAAAAGGAGAAGGGAATGGTGAGGGGGGAGGGGATCAGGTCCAGCATTTTTCTCTCCCTCTGAGGCCTAGACCAAGGTAGATGGACCAGAGGGAGGACTCTTCTTCTTCAGGCTGGGCCTGCCTGATCAACTCTCTCACAGGTCAGAAGATGACAGTTATGCAGGGAGGAGTCTCTTCTTCCAGGCTAGCCCTGATGGAGCTGGGCCTGCCTGGTCAACTCCCTCGCAGGCCGGAGGATGACAGTTATGTAGGGAGGAGTCTCTTCTTCCAGGCTAGCTCTGATGGAGCTGGGCCTGCCTGGTCAACACCCTCGCAGGCTGGAACATTGTCAACTCCATCTTTATTTGAATGCCTGCATGTGTGAGCAACAGAACTTGCAGAGATGCACATTGATGCAGTTGCATAGTATGAATAACAAGCTGAGAGTGCATGAGTGAGATGATTCACATAGTCGCACAAAAAAAACCCCCAATGTCTGAATGACCTTTAGAAATAGGAAGGGCAGTGATGAAAGAACTAGACAAGATCCTAAAGTGTAAAGATATACAACTGAACATTACAGTTTGAATTGTCCAAGCCATCACCATGGATGGCTGTGAAAGCTGGACAGTGAAGAAAGTGGATAAGAAGAAAATCCACTCATCTGAGATGTGGTGCTGGAAAAGGGTGTTGAGGATACTGTGAACAGCCTGAAAGAAAAAAAAACAAACGGGTCCTTGAACAGATCAAGCCAGAACTCTCCCTGGAAACCAAGATGATCAAACTGAGGCTGTCATACTTTGGTCACATCATGAGAAGGCACAACTCATTAGAAAAGACAATAATGTGAGGAAAGGTAGAAGGCAGAGGAAAGAAAGTAGGACCACACACTAGATGGATAGACTAAATCAGAGAGGTCATGGGTCTGAATGTGCAGGACCTAAGGAGAGCAGTGAAAGACAGGGAGTCCTGGAGATGTTTCATCCGAAGGGTCACTCTGAATTGGGGTTGTCTTGAGAGCAGTTAACAACACCAGAAAACTAGCTCCATTGGAGTTTGCTATGGTCCCACTACCATTGTCTCTGAGAGATCCTCTGCCAGTGTGACCCAACTTGAGTCTGGCTCCTCAGGAAAAGCCTATGTGATGTGGGAGTTCCTACCAGCAGCAGTGTTACCTTCAGCATAGCCTCTTGCCTCACAGGAGAAGGCAATCCCACCAACATGAAAAAATAGTATCATGGTGCAAGCACAAATCACCAAGAATTTAGAATACATTTTCTGCGATAGCTACCAAACAGTTGCTGGTCAATTTGATGTGAGGTGATACACAGAGGATGATGTGATAATTGAGGTCTACTTAATGACAGAGGCGGGAAATGTGGTTACTCTAAGTGGCACTTAGTCTTTTGTTCCAATCTTTTCATTCCAATATTTGTCTTGTAATCCATTCTGCCTTGCGTGTGGTGTAGGTAGGCATTGTGTGACAGCCATGTTCCTGTCCCTCAGCATGGACAAATATGCACAAGTAATGCAAGAGCATGCATAATAATGTTTGAACAAGTACATGTCTATGTTTAACTGATTATACAGTGAAATTAATATAAAACTCATAAATTAATTTTGATGATATTGTGTAGCCAAGTTTAATATTAACATTTTCTCTGCCCACCCTGCCCAGGAGATAATCAAAAGTTTTCCTCATAGGGCTTTCCATAACTTTTTGTGGTGCTGGATTGAACCCACAATCAATGTACATGCCAAGGACGTGCAGAATCATAGAATCTTTGAACTGGAAGGGGCTGCAAGGGCCATCTAGTGTAGCCCCTTTATAGGAAGGGGTATTTTCCCTCCAAATACTATTCAAGGCATGTATGATTGTAGTAGTAGCTTCCTGGACACATTTTTTGCATAGGGTTGCCAATTCAGGATCATTCCAGGCCTTGAGGTTTCTAGGCCAAAACTTAAGACCTGCTGATGGTCCCTAGTGATGTCATTAAGTGTTATGCATTAAGTACCAGATCACATTTTGTTATTCAAACACACCCAGAGGGACATACAGAGAACATATTTTCCTGTTTGGAAATTGGACCACAAATCTTAACTTAGGGGCTGTACACACAGCCCCTAAGGGACGGCATGCTACTGCCCCCTTCCTAGCTGGATTGGGGCCACAGCAATTGCACGCCATGGCTCCGATCTGGCCTTTCCAGGGCGCAAAAAGGAGCCCCAAAAAGTGCTGTAGCTACATGGTGCTCCTTTGGCATTGCATCATGTGGAGCGGCGTGTGGCATCATGGTGCCCTGGGAGGCAGAGTTGGGGCATGTGTCATGTGGATGTGACACCCTAACTCTGCCCCCAGGCCAGCCTTAATGACTGGTCTGAAGAGCCCCTAAGGCAGCTGTTCCCAGATCATGGTGAAACGAGGGGCTATTTCTTCTCACCTTCTTATAGAGATGGAATAAGAAACTTTTAACTTAGCCTACTTGCTTCTAGCCAGAAGATGGATACAGAAGAGAGCGGAAAGTGAATCCTGACATGACTATGACTGGGAAGGAAAGGCGAAGCTACTAAGTAAACATATAGACACCTCCACCCCTTGGAGAGCTTTGCAAGTTACAGCACCAAATCAATTAGATCTTGCACATTATAGCAATAGCAATAGCAAGTACATTTCTATACTGCTTATCAATGCATTTAAGCATTCCCTAAACAGTTTATAAAGTGTAAGCTAACTGCCCTCAACAAGCTGGGGACTCATTTTAGCAACCTCAGAAGGATGAAAGCATGTGATGTCAGGTGAGTCCTTGAAAAGTTCAGGTAGCTGCTGAAGATTTGTCAGGAGAGCTGTCAGAAAAGTTCCTATTACTTTGGATCATCTTCATTATTCATACATGTACAGCACTTCGACAGCATTTTAACTACCCTGGCACCACCCTAAGACTTTCAACTCGATGATTCTATAAAGCTGATCTCATCTATTTACTCTGAAATGGTGGTCATGCCCCCTTATTTTGATAGTTCCAGTTTTACCTGTCCATGGTGCCCAATGTCATGTCACCCTGGGGCAGTGTGATAATTAAAACAGAGGCTTGGCAAACCAGCAGCAGGATTTTTGGGATGTCCACACTGAATAATGAAATAATGCAGAAACAATTCACCATGCTTTAACTGCCATGGTTCAATGCTATGGAATCAGGAGATTTGTAGTTTTGTGAGATATTTAGACTTCTCTGTCAGAGAGCTCTGATGTCACAACAAGCTACAAAACCCAGGATTCCATAGCATGGAGCCATGACAGTTAAGGCATTGTAAAAATGCTTTATTTCTGTAATCAGATGGAGCCATAGATGCAGGAGGTATGGGTAGGCATGGGACAGTTGTATTTGGGGTCCCAGAAGCTAATGCAAGATAAAGATAGGGAAAAAACAATAACTTTTTGCGACTACATTTCCTGGGATCCCCCAAGCAGCTTGGCCATATTGGCTGCAGGATGCTGGGTGATATAGTCCAAACAGTGGCTAATTTTTCCAAGCTGCAGAATGTGAAGTGCTGACTTCAGGCCTACCTCTGTTCCTCTGTGGATATTCCTACATAAAGCAACAGACGGTGTTTCTGCTGTCCAGCCAAGAAGGGACTTAGAATTCCTTCCTGCTTGCTAAAGCTACTAAGAATAATGTTATTATTAGTACAGTTTCAACACTCAGCCAGCAAGGGGTACTCTGTGGACAGTGTGTGTATCCTGTTTAATTCTAAAATAAATTTCTTTGGCTACCTAATAGATTTGGCGGCAGCTGGAGTGAGGTTTTGGATTAAGATTCCATCCCTGAAGCAAAAGTGTTTTTTGGTGAGCTGTTAAACATTCACTCATCAAGCAGCTGGGGTCACCCTTGGTTCCTTTCTTTCTTTTTTATTCCTTTAAGTGAAGGGAGTTTTTCCCTCTTCCACCCCCTGCCTCCTCTCCCTGTTTAGCCTGGATATTTTTTAAAACTGGGATGTGATGTGCTGAATTAATTCCATTAACGGTCAAAGGAATTTTCCTAGCTGCCAAACTCTGTTTCCTGCATCTGTAAATCATTTCACCGCTACCTTCTGCAAGAGTTGTGCAAGTAACCTCTTGGAGTTTTTCTATGACTGTTTGTTTGTTTATTTATTTATGGCACCCTGCTTAACTGCTTCAGGGCAAGGACATGGTAGGAAGATGGTGAAATCTTCAGAGGAAAGCATGAGAGTATAAAACAGATAAACATCAGTGAAAAGCCATATAAAAAGGATCTGAAAGCTGGGAGACTGAGTTGTTTGCACAAATCAAGTGATAGGTTTGCACACTTCTTTCTTTTTGTATCAGTATATAAGTATCTTTTTTCATCAGTATCTAAGTATCAGAGGCACTATGGAGTCTTCCTAGTGAATTGCGAAGATGCGTATCAGGGCATTGGCAAGAGAGTCTCTTGATACACATTGGGCTCTATTGATGCACGTTGACACTCCCTGGCTGGACTCCTGATGTGCATTAGACTCTACAGTCTGCATCAGCACTCCTTAGCCAGTCTCATGGTACTTTTGATGCACTTTGCTGGCTCCCCTATATAGTAACATCATGGCAGCCCTGTGCGGAATATGGACAATGAAACACTGCTGAATTCTATTGCCCACAGAAATAAGTCCGCTGACATAGATGTTAAGTCCCATACTGAATTCAAACATTCAATTGAAAAGAGAGACTTCTCGTCCCGCTTTTCACCCCGCATCTATTGTCAACTTGTACTTTCCTTTCCATGTGACTTACAGTGGCTGGTGGTGGCTTCCATGTTAGTGGGCTGGTGGGTCCATTTTGGATTCTAGTCTGAATGTCACAGACACTATCAAAACTGCTGAACTCTATCCTCCAAATAGGTTCTTCCTGCCTTGGATGCCCCCTTGAAAGTCTGAATTCAAAATCAAAAATGACTCATGATCTTGCAGGCATGGGAGCTACCATCCATCCCTAGTTACACACTGAGCAAGATCCAATGTGGTCATGTGTAGTGCAAAAGTTATGCATGGGGAATTCCACTACAGCTCTATTGTTACCAGTCATAGGATTCATCATGGTGCCGAAATAGTCTTCTGCCTCCATGGTCATTGTCATGACTCCCTTGAGAGCTCAGCCTCTGAGGAATCCCCATCAGGCCCTTCACCTTGAGAGTTTGGCTCCTGAAAATGACATAGACTTATCACAACTGTGGCCTCCTCCAGCACAGTCTGGACAGCCACCTGTAGGAGGTAGGACAGATAGCCCCATTGCCTCAAGAAAGGTGAAGGCGTCTGGTACAAACTCAGTCCCTCTCCCATAGGCAAAGTGTGAAGCTGTGTGTATGCAGTGAAGAAAGGCCTTCCTGAAATATGGTTTGCAAGTTGGGGTGGGGCTGAGTCAGCATGCTTTCTAAGTCAAGGGCTTTCCCCTTTTCAGTTGCTGGAAACAACCTTGATTTCATCCTCAAGACTGCATCCACTGCAAGATTAGACTCTGTGATTTATGACCCTGGACTATTATTTGACCTTGTTATATGCTACCTTGGACTTTGCTTAAGATTTATGGTTTCTGACCCTGAACTGTTTGATTATCGGATACTGCTTGCTCTTTTGGCTTCTGAACTTCAGGCATCCTGTCTGCTGGTGCAGAGTGAGAACAGGACAGTCCCTCTGTGGCTGCTGGTGAATGAAAAGAATTTGAAAAGTATCTAATTATGTGCCCACAGCCAGACTCAGAGGAAGGACATCATTTCCATCAAGATTTCCCGGTGTCCTCCAGAAGTCTCAGCAGGTGATGACACCAGTCTGCATCAGGCTATAGGGCCATAGCCAGACACTTCTTCAGTCCTGTGTGCTCTCCAGCAACAATGGGACGATATTACAGTGACACGGTGAATCCAGAGGGGTGTTGCTCATTGTGAAAGGAGGAGGGAATACCAACCTTTGCAATGAACAACAACAAAAAGCTAGAGTAATTACACTTGTGTATGTCAGTCAGGATGCTCTAAAAAGCAAGTCACTACATGTTATTATTCATTATTATTATTTTTTTAAAAAGAACACAACACTTTAAAAAGGGCCCAAATGGCTCAAAGTTCTCCAAATTAATTAATGAATTAAGGTAGAGGATGACATTTGAGATGTGGTACTGGAGAAGAGTGCTGAGGTTACAGTGGCAGCCAAAAGGACAAACAAATAGGTACTGGAACACAGGGAGCCTGAAATCTTCTTGGAAGCCAAGATGATCAAACTGAGGCTGTCCTACTTTGTTTGCATCATGAGAAGGCATGGCTCACTAGAAAAGACAATAATGCTAGGAAAGTTAAAGGTAGAAAGAGAGGAAGATCCCACATAGATAGTTCGACTCAATTAGGGAGGTCACAGGATTGGATTTGCAGGATGTAATGAAAGAGGGGAATTTGGAGATGTCTTATCTACAGGGTTGTCATGAGTCAGGTTTAACTCAAGGACAGTTAACAACAACAATGGCAGTTGGTATAGACCATAAATGCTGAGAGTGAAGAAAGTTGGTGCAAAAATTGGCAGTGTGTGTGTGTGCTGTATTCAGCACTGAACCCTTCTATCCTCAGATGCACTGGAACACATAATTCCATCATTGTACTGCACATTGTACTGGCACAGTGCTGCATAAAGTTACAGCCGGGGACATCCATGTCCATGTATCTGCTCTGGGTTTTAGTTTGAACTTTAAAATAGCTAACTATTTAGCCCTTCAGTTAAAAGCAGTTAAAGACACAGGGGGCAGGGGAAGGAGCTGGTTAAAGGCATGGGAGGGCGGGGGGGGGGGGGGGGGGGGGGATTTTTCATGAGAGAGCATGACTTGTCTGTGTGGTGGCTTCAAGTCATTTCTGACATTCACCTTAAAGTGAAACTATCATTCGGTTTTCTTGGCAAGTTTCATCAGAGTGAGGTTTGCTATTGCTAGCCTGATGCTGAGAGAATGTGCCTTGAGTTTTTTCCCTGGAAGTCCCACCTCCAGACATCCCACCCCTGTAAATCACACCTCCCAGCACTGGCTGACAACCGGTGCAGGAACGCAACTGAGCTTGGGTGCTCGGTTTCTAAAAAGTTCACCATCACTGTACTAGCCCATTGATCTGGAAGCCAGCCCTCACCAGTAGCTACTGTATGTGGGAAGCAGTGGGGGAACAAGTGGATATCTTGCACTTCACCCCAGACAGCAAAATGTCTTGAGGTGACTCAAGAATCACTGGGGAAGGTTTTAATTTAGGTCCTGACAAGAATCCTATGACTTTCTTCCTACCTCCTCTGACTTGACTGGAGCCCATGAAAAGTGAAACTATGCTCCATGCCTCAGTGCCATAGTTAAAAGGATTCTGAGGTGTTACTTGCCAGAGTTAGCCTTTCAGATTACAGCTCCTAGCATCCCCTGGGCAGTACAGCCTCTTGTCACATTTACAGAAATCTGGCTGTAGTTCTCAGAGGACAGATTTGCTGGTTTTACAGAAGGTCCATTCAAAGGTCCAGAGGATATAGGCATTGGACTGAAATGCCTCCTTACTCAAGCTTAGCATGGCTTGGAAAAGTTGAGGCACAGTGGTTAGCCAATTCAAGTCATAAATCAAGGTTTCTTGACAAACATCTGTGGCATGTGGCGCTTATCTCCCTGCAGCAGAGGGTGTTTCGGAGGTTGATTGGAAGGGGGAGAAAAATAAAGGGAGCAAATAGGGAAGGAAGTAAACCATTAGATTTGCCAAAGCCCAGTTATAAATGTAGGCAAGATTCTGCATTAAACATGTAGCCACAAAGTTGTAGCTATGCTTTAACTCTTTGCCTGACCACTGAAGCCCAGCTTAAAAGCTAGTCAGCTGTTTGGAGTGACTGATGTCTGTGCTACAGCTGAGCTGGGCATAGCAGGATGACATGACCAGCCTACTCCCACAATTGTTCTGGATGGCCGAATGGCTTTTCAGATGGGGTTAGGGTCATTTGCAGTTGTGCCAATAGTGCCATGATTGCAAATAAGAATACAAAGTGGTTATGGCATCCTCACTCTAACTTACGACATTGTAATGAACTAACAGGATGGCAGTCATTTATGCTCAGTTATAGGAGTGAGCCAGTGTGACACAGTGGTTTGAGTGTTGGACTATGACTCTGGAGACCAGGGTTTGATTCCCTGCTTGGCTATGAAATCCATTGGGTGACTGTGGGCAAGTCACACTATCTCAGCCCCAGGGGAAAGTGATAGCAAACCTCCTTTGTAAAGCTTGCCAAGAAAACCCCATGATAGGTTCACTTTAGGGTCACCATAGGTCAGAATTGACTTGAAGCCTCCCTCTCAGGCTCCTGGTACAACTTTTCTCCCAGTTTGTCACTTATTGGTCAATGGGCTGTACTGGTAAAGTTCCTTCTTGCCATAGCTTGGCTTGGTGCCTTCATCCTCCCTCTTTAGCTCCTGTACCTCCACATAAGTAGACTGATGGAACTTTATACTCCACCTACTTGAAACAGAATCATGCCTCTTAGTGGGAAACCCTTCACTCTTCTAAAACTTGTTTTCTTCTAATCTTTTGAACTTAATAGAGGGAGGGAAGAAAACCTTATTGTGAAGCCAGGGTTTAGATCAGTGATAGTGAACCTTTTAGAGGCTGAGTGCCCAAACTGCAATCCAAAACCCACTTATATACTGCAAAGTGCCATGTCCCTCTGGCTTTCTAGTAACAAACTGGGGCTGGGGTGACAGGAGGGCTCTGAATGCCACCTCTGGCATGGGTGCCATAGGTTTGCCATCACTGGTTTAGATCATAATAATATACACCTTGAGAGGTGACTTGAAGGTACACGCTCTCACACACCCAAGATCCAAGAGACACCTTTCAAATGAAATAGATTATGTATGAACAAATGTTATATGACATTGGTAAGCTTAAACACCAGGGACAGACATGCTACACACCCGACAATTTGGAGGACCACAGTCCTGCCATGATGGCAACTGGAAATGATGTCACATCACTCACGGTCAACTTTTGGAAAATTTCCATGGGGAGTCTTGCTATTCTAGGCTGGAGGAACCCCCAGAAAAGGCACATGTTATCATTTTAAAGTGTGTTTTTTGGGGGGGCTGTGCCTCCATCCTACATAAACCTGGGATTTGTAGTTTTGTGAGGCACCAGCACTCTTTGGCAGAGAAGACTAAACACCTTGATAAATTATAATTCCAGGATTCCATAGGATGGGGCTACAGAACCTAAAGTGGTGTCAAACTGCATTATTTCTATAGTATAGATGCACCCTTGCTGCCAGAATGAAGTAAGTGACAGTGCTAATAGGGCTTCTAACAAGAGAACATTCCACAACTATGGTGCCATGGCATTTTCACAGAGTGCATTGCCCCATTGGTGGGGCACAAAGTAGGGTACCTCCAGGAGACCGCAGGCCCTGGGTAGTCATATATAGGAAGATGTGCTCCTTCACGTATGGAGGTTCCACAGCATTTGTGGTCAACTGAACCTAGAACCCAGCCCATATCACTTCTGAACAGAGCTTCAGGCTGACTGAGGGATTATGAAAGTTGTAGTTCAGAAAAGAAACTTCCCCCAGCTTTGCTCAGTCACACTAACTCATTGGCCAAATAGAAATTGAGGTCCAGAGCACTTCATGGACCATTCTCTGGTCCATTGACCAGTGATGGCTGGATGTTGTTTCACTCCATGGATTATCAAGTCCATGGCTAATGGTTATAAACTCCATGGTCTAAACTCCATGGTTAATCCACTCCATGGATTAACTCACTATGAACTTTAATGGCATTTTTAAAGCTGTGGAATCTGTTGCTGGTATCTGGTTCAGCACCTTGGATAAGACCTGGAGCAGATTTGCCACCTAACTAACTTGGAAGCCACCAGTTCCCAGTGTTCCCTGTGACATGCTAAGAAACAGAAAACAGAAATCACAGCAAAGAGAGACAAATAATCAATGTATGATAGAAGCAAAAGAACAGAAGTGGGGAAAAGAGATGGAGGGGCGAATCAGAGGTGTGTCTATGCCTTTAAGGCTAGCGAGTAGGAAACTAAAGTCATCAACTCTGAAAGAAACAAATGAAAGCCCAGAGCTGTGGTGCTAATGTGCAAACTTGTTTCTGTCCTCTATGGCTCTATCATTTATTCAGGAGGTAGATGCAGAAGACGGGGACTCGCATTTGCTTGATACTCAATTATACATTAGTGTACATCACTTGGCAATCTGTTCATATCAATTTAATTGGATTTTAATATTGCCTCTGATCTTGTTGTCCAATTAACAGTACTGGCTGGCAATAAAGCAGAACCACACACTATGTAACACCTTTGATCCCTGCCATATGGAGCTCTTCCATTGATTACCACATTTTCAAAAAGAGAGAGAGAGAGAGAGAGAGAGAGAGATTCGCTCCCTCAATATGGACTGTGATAAATGGGAGAAAAGGCACATCCCCAATGTGATAAAAATTTCACTTCCACTCGCAACTTCATTTATTTTGTTGACATTCGGCTCTGATTAAGAACAATAAAAAAATCATGCCCTGAATATCATATGCAAATACAACCCCGGGTATGCATCTAATTATGCCAAGGGAGCATTACGGTGACTAGCTTGGCACCGGCTTGGACTTTCTTCCTTTCTATTTTTTAAAGTGACAGCGTACACTTCTGGGCTCGATGTGTGAGGAAGAGTCACCATGGCGGCTGTCATTTCATAAACACTGAATGTTGAGCTTTGCCACTGAGGCATGAAGAATTAGCAGCAGTTTCTGCTTGTTATTTTGCCACCGTTGGACCCAGGTGAAGCTTTTGGCAACAGAACTCATCTTCTCTTTCTTCCTGCCACCCTTTCCATTGGCTTCCCTTTCCTCTGTACCATGTCTGCTGCTTTCAGAGGAAATGGAAAATTGGTGATGCGCAGGTCCACAAGAGTCAAAGCAGGCATCAAAAGTGTTTTTTTAATGTTTGATGGAGTAGGGTACACGACAATCTGCTTGTCATGACCTTTGGTGAGAAGTTTCTGTCCACCATATGATGTGGACTCCCCCCCTCCCCATATGATCTAGAAAATTTCCATATGATACAGAATCTTTCCATGAGATATGGAATGTTTTTATATGATACAGAATCTTACCACATGATATGGATTCTTTTTATATGATCTAAAATCTTTCCATATGTTATAGATTCTTTGCATATGATATCATTTGACATGGAGTATTTTCATAGGCTGTGGAATCTTTCCAGATGATTTCCACATGATACAGTCTTTCCATGAGATATGGAATATTTTCATATGATACAGAATCTGTCCACATGACATGGAATCTTTCCATATCATACAGTGTCTTTCCATGAGATATGGAATGTTTTTGTATGATACAGAATCTTTCCATATGATCTAGAATTCTTCCAGATGATAGAGTCTTTCTATATGAGACGATATGATGGGGAGTCTTTTCATACACTATGAATTTTTTCCATATGATACAGAGGCTTTCTATGAGATAATATGATACAGAATGATATGGAATCTTTCCAGATGATCTAGAATCTTTCAATATGAGAGGATAGGATATGAGAGCCTTTTTGTATGATGTAGAATCTTTCCATATGATAGGGTCTTTCCATGAGATATGGACTTTTTTCATATGATATAGAGTATCGCATGATATGGAGTCTTTCCTTATGATATGGAATTTCCCCCATGCAATATATCTTATTATTATTATAGATACAACTTACTTAACAAAGTAGATGTGTTCCTGGGTATGACTTCTTTAACAGAAAAAATTATTATCAGAGGCAGAAATGACATGGAAAGAATAGAGGTGGGTTTCTGCACTACAAAAAAAGAGCAGTTTAACATACTTTTAAATTTAAATTTAAAGCAGCAAACTTTTAAATTCAAAACTAACAAAATACACATGTCAAATAAACAACCAGACCAGATAAGCCTTGCATAAGTTAACATAACCATTTGAACCTTTCTCTGAGGCATTACTTAGGGCTTCTTCCAAAATGCATGGATGACCATTTCTTTCTCCAGTACCTGTTTTTCTTAAGATGCTCATTTTGGTGGCCAGGGGTAACAGATAAGAAAGGCTTATCTGTCTCACAACTAATAAGAAAACAAGGCCAGGAAGAAAATGAAAACAAAAATGATTCAGATGAAATTCAGTTTTGCACATCTCTAGTTCCACTAAACTAATTGATATTTCTGAACTTGGTATAGAAGTAGCCCAATGTATAAACACTGCAGATGTCCAGCCTTGAGGTTACCAGCATATGCACTACCATTTTTAAATCCTCCGCTTTTGAAAGAAGGGATGCAGTTGGTGTAACAGCTGAAGCTGATAGTAAGCATTTTTGACTGTTGCATCTTTCTGGGCTGTCATTTGGAGTGAGGGATCCAGGAGTACCCCCAAGCTGTAAACACAGTCCTTCTGGGGGAGTGTAACCCTGTCCATGTTGACACACCTTCAAACCCAGATTATGACTCTTGACTGTAAACAACTCTATTTTGTCTGGACTCCAGTTCAGCTTGTTTTTTCTCATTCAACTCATTACCTCCTCTAGGCATTCATTTGAAGGCCATTTCAGTTAACTCCCCAGAGTAATTCTTAAACAGCAAGAGGACCTTCTGTTGTGAACTATTTTTCTGTGAAGGGTTATTTCAGAGGGTGCAATGGAAGATGTAAGCACTTTGCGTCTGGTTACTGGGATATAACCAGATGCATCTGCATTCTCCCACTCTCTCCTCCAGACATGAATGGTTATGGCTGGGGGATTCAGCAGGTCTACAGTAGATCTGAGGAATGATGGCTTTGGTCGGCATGGAGGGAGGAAGGGAATATCAATTTCTGCATTGACAAAAAACAGACATAGGGGCTTATCGCACAGCTTTATAACGTGACTTACCTTTCCTGAACTGAAGTCTATTTCGGGATGCATCCTGGTCCTATCACATGGCTTTTGTCTCCCGATCTGCCATCTGAGTACAGCCTGGCTGCAGCCCGTGACGTACTTTGGCAGCCATTTTTCAAAGTTGGAAAGCTCCTGACATTGAAAAATGTTTGCCGAAGCATGTTAATGTTGCAGGCTGAAGCCGGGCTGTACTCTGATTGGGAGACAAAAGCCATGCTATAAGATCAGGATGCAGGTCAAACTAGGCTTCAATTCGGAAGTGATAAGTCATGTTATAAAAGCTGTACAATAAACTTCATACACAGGAACAGAGTTAAATATGCTTTTGTATGCATTGAAATCAAGACATGGTGCTAGCATCCCTTAAACAGATACAGTTAGGTACACATAACTGATTTGAATTGAAACATAGTTGGCTGTTACAGTTTGTATACCCTATTCATCAGCATTGTGAACCAATCAGGATTTCAGAACTCTCCCCAAAATGGGAATGACAGGGTGGTTTTGTGGCATTCCTGGCCTGTTGGTTGTGGCTATCACATCTAGATCCAAAGGATTGGGATCCATACTGTCCGTCCCGCACTCTAAGGTCCTCGGGGAAGAATCTACTTCAGCCAATAAAATCTAGGCTAAGTTCAGTCACCCAGAGGGCCTTTTCCATCGCAGCTCCGAAGCTATGGAATGACCTGCCGAAGGAGATCCGTGACATTTCTACTCTTACAGCCTTTAAGAAGGCTCTTAAGACGGATCTCTTCCGGCAGGCCTTCCCTACCTAGTTCTACTCCCCATTTACTGTGACTTATGTCACTCTGTCCACCAATTCTTCTCTTAAATTTAATGAGAAGAATTAAATTAAAATTAATTAAAATAAAATCCTTGCCTCAAGAAGAAGAGCCCTCCCTCCATGACATCATCATCAGACCTGAGAGGGAGTGAAAAAGAGAGGCCCAACTTCCATCAGGCCTAACTGTGAATGTACTCACTTTGCTCTCTTTAATTTTATTGTATTTTATTTATTTATTGTATTTTATTTTCTTTATTTTTACTGTTGTAACCCGCCTGGATTCCTTGTGATTGGGCGGGCTATAAATAAATCATTATTATTATTATATTATAAAGTGATGTAGCCCACCTAATGAAAGCCAGCAAATATAGACCATTGGATATCTGCCATAAAGTTTTCCAAGAAATCCCATCTGTGCCTGCTGTTTTGACCCAACTCTGTATGGCTTTTTGTATGCGGAAGACAGCCGGGCCTATCCGTTACACATGTCATAAATTATTTCTTGACCATTAGCAGTTTTTTCTGCATCATAACTGTTCTTCAGGCATATTAAATCAGCGAGAGGGAAGAGCACGCCAGGACATCTGGGGCTGCCAGATAATTCAGTTAATTTCTATTCCCTTGAACCTGGAGGTGTTAATTTGGAAGCGCAACAGCCAAGTCGGAAGAATGCTAATACGTCATTTGAATGATTAATGCAATCAAGGGAATTGGGGGACCTTTGTTTACTCTTTAATTTTGACATGGCGAAGCAAGGATGAGTCGGGCTAATTTTTTTTGCTGCCTCTCCACTCCCAAAAGTTAAGTTTGTGGCATTTTTGGTCACAGGACTTTGCAGTGATGAGGATTGTCTTGGGGAGGGTAGGAACAGACACATTCTACTCCATTTTATTTAATTTTTTCCCTTCCTATCATGGTTACAATTAAGGGAGAGAACCTTGCACAGATGAAGTTGTTTGTGATCTGCTTAGCTGTGGCCTCTCGGGTGAGAGATGTCGGAAGCTAGTGTGACAAACACAGAAAACTGGATTAAAAGATTCCACTGGTGCTGGATTTTTCCATTTAAAAAGGAAAGAAAAATAATAAATTCAAAGATCATCTTGCTATAATTTATTTATTTCTGTGATGGGGTGGGGGCAAAGGCAACTATTTCAAGAATCTGTTTATGTTTTTTTTCTGCTTGTTTTACAAAAGAAACTTGAATAATGCCAGTTTTTTCTAAAAGGGATTTTCCCCCTTTTTGTTCCAACAGAATGTCCTTTTAAGACAAAGGTGGTTTTGTGTGAATTATTATTTATTATTATTACTATTTTAAAGGCAAGAGGGGGATTTGGCCCCAAGCACTGAACGGTTCAAGGCATAGAGCTGAAAACCTGCAATTATGCCAACACTAAATTAATGTTTTGCAATTTATCCCAATTGTGCCTGTGAATAGGTGTTGTTCATACATATCCATCTGAGGCCTCAGCAAAGACAGCCAAAATGTTTCTGCAGAAGTTTAAAGCAGGTGCTGATATTTTAAAAGTGTTCTTTCTTGACAGTAAGAGTGTTTTGAAGGAAGGTGACAGCCAGCATGTTGCAGAGAGAGGCAGAGCTATGAAATAACACATGAAATAATAGAATTATAGAATCATAGAGACCCCAAAGGCCTCCAAATTTCCAAAGAAGGAGATCCCACCACTCTGAGGCACTGTATTCCTGTTGAACAACTATTACCATCAGGAATTTCTTCCTAATGTTACAGTGGAATCTCCTTTCCTGTAGTTGGAACCCATTGCTCTGTGTCCTAGAGTTTATCTAAACATTTTGTTTTGCAATGCAACTATGCAAATAATATCACGCATGCAGTCCTGATTTGTTGTTCACACGATTTTTTTTTATGACAAGCACATCTCTGCACAATCTCTGCAAGTTCTGTCACACACATATGTCAGCACTGCGAATAAAGATGGACTTGATGATGCAGATGTATTTAAATCACATTCAAGACATGCAGTTTGATTCTGTTCTATCCTGGGTCTATTCACATTGGTTATTCACACAACTAACCATGCAAATCTTCCAGGAATAATAATAATAATAATAATAATAATAATAATAATAATAATAATAATAATAATATATTTATAGCCCGCCCAATCACAAGGAATCTGGGTGGGTTACAGCAATAAAAATACAGAGAATAAAATAAAATAAAATACAAATAAAATAAGATAAAAAGGAAGACCCCAACCCCCATCCCGAGATTGACCATTCCAGGTTTTGTGGGGGGGGGGGGGGGTTGGGGCAGCCCCACCCTCCCCAGCTTAATCAGATGCATTTGAAATTCATATGAACAACATAGATTCTACTGAGATTATTTACACCATCTGCATAATCCATCAGTGTGTGGAGCAGCAGAAAACCAGTTTGCTCCTTCTTCAGTACCTTCTTCAGTATGACATACTTTCAAATATTTAAACATAGCTATCATGTCACCTCCTAACCTTGTCTTTTCGGGCCACACATGACAACCTCCTTAAGCTGCTCCTCATAGGGCATGTACTGGTACCTGTGAACACATTACTTTGCATTGCATTACAACAATTTTATTACAAAATAAAATGATAAAAAATATTGAATGATGTGGGCTTGAATACAACTGTTAAGGTGCATCCATACTGTAGAAATAATACAGTTTGACACCACTTTAAGTGTTGTAGCTCCATCGTATGGTAATCCTGGGATTTGTAGTTTGACAAGGTCTTTAGCCTTTTCTGTCAAAGAGTCCCGATGCCTCACAAAGCTGCAGGTCCCAGGATTCTGTAGGATGGAGGAATTAGTGGTGTCAAACCACATTATTTCTATAGTCTGTGAACATCTAGAAGGCAATTCCATAATCACAAAGAGTCAGCATGGGTTTCAGAGAAACAAGTCATGCCAGACAAATTTAATCTCTTTTTTTTGATAAAATTATCAGTTTGGTAGATGAAGGGAATGCTGTGGATATAGTATATCTTGATTTCAGTAAGGCCTTTGACAAGGTTCCCCATGACATTCTTGCAAACAAGCTAGTGAAAAGAGGGCTAGACAAAGTAACTGTTACATGGATTTGTAACTGGTTGTCTGGCCGAACCCAAAGGGTGCTCAATAGTGGCTCCTTTTCATCCTGGAGAGAAGTGACCAGTGGGGTCCCACAGGGCTCTGTCCTGGGCCCAGTGCTATTCAACATCTTTATCAGTGACTTGGATGACAGAATTGAGGGCATACTTATCAAATTTGCAAATGACACCAAATTAGGAGGAGTAGTTAATACCCTAGAGGACAGGTTCAAAATTCAAAATGTCCTGACAGACTAGAAAGTATAGTGTCTAGATCAAGGGAAGTAATAGTGCCACTATATTCTGCTCTGGTCAGGCCCCACCTGGAATATTGTGTCCAGTTCTGGACACTATAATTTAAAAAGGATGTTGTGAATCTGGAGCGTGTCCAAAGGAGGGTGACTAAAATGGTGAAGGGCCTGGAAACCATGCCCTATGAGGAACAACTTAGGCAGCTGGTGATGTTTAGCCTGGAGAAGAGAAGGTTAAGAGGTGATATGATAGCTCTGTTTAAATATTTGAAAGGATGTCATATTGAGGAAGGAGCTAGCTTGTTTTCTGCTGCTCCAGAGACTAGGACCCGCAGCAGTGGTTGCAAGCTAAAGGAAAAGAGATTCCACCTCAACATTAGGAGGAACTTGCTGACAGTCAGGGCTGTTCGACAGTGGAATAAAGCCCCTTGAAGTGTAGTGGAGTCCCCTTCCTTGGAGGTCTTTAAATAGAGTCTGGATGGCCATCTGTCAGGGATGCTTTGATTTAGAGTTCCTGCATTGCAGGGGGTTGGACTGGATGGCCCTTGTGGTCTCTTCCAACTCTATTATTCTATGATTCTATGATTCTAGTGTAGATTCTCCCTAGTCTGAACTACAATAGATCTATTAAATTAATGAGCACTTGGTAAGTTAACAATGATGTAAGTTCCATTGATTTAGGAGTTTACTGCATCGCTAAATAACCTGATTTTCCTTTCCCAGTTTGAATCTTAATTCAGGATGCAGCCAGGTATTATCATACTCAAAATGCCACCAATGCTGCCAGCCGATTGCAGCCCAGCTGATCTCAGCCAGCCTCTTTTCAAAATCGGGAAGCTCCCAGCTTTGCAAATCTGCCAGCTGAGCACAGCTTCTAGCCGGAAGTTAGTCGGGCTGCACTCGGCTGGCAACACTGGTAACATTTTGAGTATGATAATATCTTGCTGCTATTGTGAGGCATGTGTTATGAATTGCATAACTGACTGGATAAAGTTAAGAAAGGATAATGTATTGAATTTAGAAGGAGCAGATTTGAAGTTTGGTTTCCATGTATATATGTGGTAAGGGAAAAATAAAATGGATGAAGAATTTCATGACCATCACATTAGAAAAGCTCTTATTAGGATCTGGGCTAAGCATAAAAGAAAATAGGGAGATGGGATACCCTTATGGGTATCATCACACTAAGGTCTTTACGGAAGATGGAGAGAGACAAATGAAAAATGGTTAAAATACAAGAATGTACTGTAATTATACAAAAGGGACAAGATGTTGAATTTAAAACAAGAGAAGAATTAGCATATGAAGGAATATCAATGGTTTCTCCACAGGCAAATGTTTGAGAGATACAAAATGGATAGAAAATTAGTTGGCTTTGAACTGGGAATTTTAGAACTTGAAAAAAATGTGATGTCGGATAACACTCAAAATTAAGGAATTCTATAAAATATTATTAAAGTGGAATACAGAACAGGAATACATCAAAGATGGCATGATAAGCTGGGAGAAAAAACATTGGTCATTCCATAACGTTAGATCACTGGGAAAAACCATGGAAAGAAAATTTAAGATCTATACTTAGCTATGGATCTAAAAGAAAATTACTACAAGATATTATTCAGGTGGCATTTAACCCGAGAGAAATTGGCAAAAATGTAAAAAAATTTGGAAATGTGGAGAAACCACTGGTACTTTTTACCGCATGTGGTAGATACTGTATGTCCTAAAGCTAAAACCTTTTGCTTGTGTATTTACAAAAATTTTGAATATAAAAATTCCACTTTGTCCAGACCTGTTTCTGTCTAATATGCTACCTATGATTGAAGCGAAATCAGAAAAAAGCACTTAAAAATATTATATATGGTTACCGCAGCGAGGCTAGTATATGCCTCTAAATGGAAAAAGAAAGATATACCTAAGGTAGAGGACTGGTTGTTAAAATTATATGATATTATTGTACTAGATAACTTAACGGTTTTGATTAAAGAAGGGAAAATATCCAAGCCAGAGGAGGAGTGGCCAGAAGTCATACGTTTTTGGAAAGAAAACGGAAAAATCTATGATTATATATTTTGAAAATTTAGAGAAATATTTTTGAAGAAAATATCCAAGTATAGGAGAAAAGAAATAGAGCCTATTTAAAATAAAATGAAAAAGAAAGTTTTTAGATTAGGATACACCAGTTCAGACAAGATTAGGAAGTCATGTGGATGTTTTTATGTTAGATTTATGGATAATGTATATATGTGTTTACATGTCTGTTTTGCTTACAATATATATGTGGTGTAGGTAGTTAATTTTTTTGTTATTATATGGACATGTTTTATGTTTCGATGTTTAGGGTGTTTGAAAATAAAATAGATATTTAATGTAAAAAAAAAAAAAAGATAATACCCGGCTGCATCTCGAATTAAGATTCAAACCTGGAAAGGTAAGGAGGGTTATTTAGTGATGCTGTAAATTCCTTAATCTGCCTGCTGTAGTTTGCACTAACATTTGGATTTAGGGCACATTGTGCTTCCTGTGAAGAGCTATAGGCTTTTCTTGTTCTATATTACTTATGTTGAGTTAAGCATCCTTCAGTATATCGTAAATGAAACTTACTTTCAGACAAATGTGTACATGATTGTAGTCTCCAGCTGGAATTTTGTCTGGGTGTGAAATGAAATAAATCCCCTTATTACAACAAGCACTTGTGGACTGTATTAAAAAAAGATAGAAGGAGTGTTCTTGGCATATATGTGCATGTTTTACCATACAATTAGCCTCCCATAATAATAGTGTGAGCTTCTTGGAGGCCCATTTTATTTACAGAGCCTTACAGGTAAAATAAGTATTATTCCCATTGCTCATATTATTTAATTAAGATACAAATCAGGATAATAATAATAATACTAATAAAAAAAACCAGGATAACCAGCATATTCTTTGGCAATATAAAACTGCAATTCTGTGTATGTTCGTAACCGTAGCAATAGCATTTATGTTTCTATACCGCTTCATGTTTAACTCAGCACTCTCTAAACAGTTTACAATCTGTATGTCAATTGCTCCCAACAAAATGGATACTCATTTTACCAACTTACAAAAGGAGGGAAGGCTGAGTCAACCTGGACCCTTCTGAAATCGGACTTACAATGTTGTGGCTGCAGTACCTACATTTAAACACTGACCTACAAGGGCTCTATATAGACCCAGTTGCAAGGTTGGAAAAAGCCACAGATTTGGACCATGACACCCAAAATTCCCAGCAAACTTGACCATGACAGCTGGAAGATTTTGGGTATTTCATTCAAAATGTCACACACCTTTCTATGTTGTATCCAGTTGAAGTGAGAGGAAGTAGGGCATACGTACATGGGTCAGCAGTGTGATGCAGCTGCTGAAAAAGCCAATGTGATTCTAGGCTGCATCAATAGTGTCTAGATCATGGGAAGTAATAGTAGCATTCTATTGTGCTTTGGTCAGACCTCACCTGGAATACCGTGTTCAGTTCTGGACACCACAATTCAAACAAGGATTTTGATAAGCTGAAATGTCTCCAGAGGAGGTTGACCAAAATGGTGAAAGGTCTGGAAACCATGCCCTATGAGAAGCAGACAAGGGAACCAGGTATGTTTAGCCTGGAAAAGAGAAGGTTAAGAAGTGATATAGTAGTCATGTTTAAATATTTGAAGGGATGTCATATTATGGATGGAGAAAGCTTTTTTCCTGCTTTTTGCAAGAGTAGGACAGAAAGTAAGGGATTCAAAGACGCGGTACATACCGCCAACAAGTGGCTTACTAGTGCCGATTCTAGGGTTAGAGACCGCATGGCAACCGTGCGGACGGTGTAACAATGGTGGTACCCTGTGTACACGGGTGCCACCATTGTTACGTAAGCGCAGCACAGCATCCGCATGTTGCCATGTGGCGTTTACGTAACAAGTGTGCTATTGGCACACTGGTTACACTACCCCTGCGGCTCAAAAAGAACCCAGTTTTTCTGGGTTCTTTTTCTTCTGCAGGAAAGCTGCACAGTTTGACAGCTGCAGCTTCCCTCTGGAGGAAATTAGGCTGCCGGCAGGCCGCCCTTTTCTGGCAGTCTGTCTCTCGCCTCATTATAGGAAAAGAGATTCCATTGAAACATTAGGAGGAACTTTATGATGGTAAGAGGTGTTTGGCAGTGGAACAAGCTGCCTTGGAGAGTTGCATAATGGTTCCACAGGAGGAACTATGATATATTTCCCCTCTTACTCACTCCACAACTAACCTTTGAGCTGCTGCAGTCCCTACTCAATAGCCATTTAGTGACTCATGGAGAAGAGGGGGTATTGGCGAAGAATCTGCCCATGTCTCTGTAGCCAGACATAGAACTGAGATCAGCTGCATAGATCTTAATTGTTCTGAATTTGGCTACAGAGACATAGCCAGATACTTCTCCCTGTTCTCAACCAGCCACTAAAAGGCCGTGGATTGGGGGCTGTACCTGCTGAAAGGTGAGCCCTGGGGAAGTTTGGGCCATTGTGTGAGGTTACTAGTAGCCCTAGTGGCACAGTGGATAATGCCGGTAGTGCGGCCACAACATTGTGAGTTTGAACGTGCAGGGTTTCAGGTTAACTCAGCCTTCCATCCTTTTGTAGGTAGGTAAAATGAGCACTCAGCTTGTTGGGGACAATTGGCTAACACATTGTAAACCACTTAGAGAGTGCTATCAAGTAGTATAGAAATATAAGTGCTATTGATATTGCATAGAACTGTGACCTCCACATGGACCAATAAAAAGGACTTTCAAGCGTGTTAGCTGGACTTACTCTATATGGTGAAAGGTCTTATACAAAATGGTGAAAGGTCTGGAAAACATGCCGTATGAGGAGAGACTTAGGGAGCTGGGTATGTTTAGCCTGAGAAGACAGGTTAAGAGCTGACATGGTAGCCTTGCTTAAATATTTGAAGGTGTGTCATATTGAGGATCAAGCAAGCTTGCTTTCTGCTTCTCCAGAGAGAGGATCATAGAATCATAGCATCATAGAATCATAGAGCTGGAAGAGACCACAACTACAGGAATAGAGTTTCCACTTTAACAATAGGAAGAACTTCCTGAAAGTGAGAGCTGTTCGACGGTGGAACACATTCCCTTGGAGTGCAATGGAGTCTCCTTCTTTGGAGGTTTTTAAACAGAGGCTGGATATCCATCTGTTGGAGATGCTTTGTTTGTTTGTTCCTGCATGGCAGGGGGTTGGACTGGATGGCCTTTGTGGTCTCTCCCACAGAATCTGTGATTCTATGATTCCATGTCACTAATAGAATACCACCCATCATTACCAGTTGGATAATATTTTATTTACTGTTTGTCAAGTTAGGCCGAGAGAGAATGGCTGGCACAACATCACACAATGCAATGGTTGGAGATTTGAACTTGGTCTACCTCACACAGCTTCCTGGAAATAGAGGAAGGTGATGAGAGAGTCACTTGAAGAAACAAATGAATTTAAGCCACAGCTGTTTAAAAGAAAGGAGCTACTGAGGTGATGTTCCCTCTAGAGCTGATGTCGGCCTCTGATTACAGTCCATAGTTGCAGCAAATGCTGTTATTCCAGGCAGGGGAAAGCAGGTGTTATGTACAGACTTCCTGATATATCACGGCTGACATGGTGGCCTCCTCAGTGCTCCAGTTTTAAAAAAGAACAAAGATGTAAGAGCTAGAGAGAGAGGAAAAGAGAGGGGGAGATGAGGCCAAGAAACTGAGGGTAAAACTTGAGGCACTTAAAAAAAAGTGATCCCTGTGTATAGTGGCTTTCATGATAAGAATTCTACAAAAAGACCCAAGCCTTCTTTTGTGTGCAAATTTTTCATACAAAAAGCTGTAAGTCCACCTTTAAGGCCTGAAATGAAAAATTGTAGGGCAGCTGGACATTTCCTTGATGGTATGGCTTGATGTAGCGATACACCCTTTTTCATCAAGGTGGAGAAAATGTGTGTGTGTTCTTACATTCCTAGTTGCATCCACTTGAAGACAGACAAAAGAAAAATGTCTAATTTTAAAAAGTGCAATGAATCTGTGGTGTTCACTTGCATGTGGGCCTTTAGAATGAAAGGTTTGGACCAATCAGGGTAATCAGATGTCCTAATTGCAAAGCAGGAAAAGGCACTGCAAAATGTAAAACATTAAAAAAGGTAAGGAATTACAAAATAAAAGCTAAAAACACTCATATAAATATAAATCCATGATTCTTAGTCATATTCAAAAATGGAGAACATTTTGGATTTTTTCCTGGACAAAAGGCTGAAATGTAAGACATGTCCTGAAAAAAGAGGACATCTGGTCACCGTGGGACAAATCTATGGAGGAGAGTTCTGTTAATGGCTGTGAGTCAAAGTGCATCCAGGTCCAGTAACATTTTATCCTTGAATGATAGTAGTTGTGTGAATGTGGGATGGGGCAGATGAGGGAAGTCTATTATTACTATATTCCATCTGGCATCCGGTTAGTGGCATACACAGATATAGTTCCATGCTTGAATGTTTTGATTATGATGGAGCTCGGTATTACCTTCCTCCCTCTGCAATGGCTAACCAGCCCAGGCTTACTGTTGAGCAGCTGCAAACACTCTCCACCCAATGGCTGTTCCATGACTGATGGAGCATGGATTGGAGAAGCAACTGGCTCTGACCCCATAACTAGACATGAAGTGATTGCATCATATTCTGAGACCTTCAGAGAATTTCAGCAGACCTCAGTGGATGATGTAATAATTTAATGTCTGGTTGTGATGACAGAGCCAGACATGCTCCAATCTCTCCTGCTCTCCACCAGCCATGGAATGGCGGGGGGGGGGGATGAAGTGGTTCAACGGTAAGTCCAGAGATGGTCAATGGTAAACTGAGCATAGTTTCACATGCACAACAACTACACTATGGTGTGCCCATACAGTGGCGGTCCCTCACTGGGTGACAGTTGCTGTGGAGGGTGGGACTACTGGGGAGTGGGACTTCTGGCACCAGACTTCTGGCATTGGGACTTCCTATTTCTGGGGCCTGAAGAGTGCCTGTGTGACCCAGAGGAGCACCCATGTAGGCCGAAACTGTGCCCATGCAGCCCCTAGAGGCACCCGTGTGGGCCTGAGGAGCACCCGAACAGCCTCTAGAGCACCTGCACAGGCTGGAGGAATGCCTACATGAGCCAAAATGGCACCTGCACGGGCTGAAATGGCAGTTGTGTGGGCTGAAATGGCACCCATGTAGCTTTGAGGGGCACTTGCATGGGTCAAAATGGTGCTCGTGTGGCCCTGGAGTGCCTGTGGAAATGCATGCGTGGGCCCAAGAAATGCCTGTGGGAGGCAGAGGACTATCTGAGTGTCACCCCCTCTCCTTGGGTGTAACCCAGTGTGGCCCACAGCCCTTCCTCCCAGTGACACTATTGTGCCCAAACAGGATTCTAGCTTGTTTCTGTGAAATAAGACATCATCTGGCTGAATATTGCTGGAAAGAGTTCTAGACGCAGATCCTTTTGCCAAATGCAGTGGTCTTTCTGCCTATTTTGCTCTGGCCTTGTTTGAATTTCTCTACAAAGTAAAAACAGTGGAGTTGATGGTGATACTCTGTCAGTATCATTATTCTACCCATGATAGAGAAGCAAAGTGTGGGGGAAATCTTTTTTGGACTAGAACCCCCAGAATCCACACAGTTGCCATGCTTGCTATGGAATTCTGGGAACTGTAAATTAGGATTGTCAACTTTTCTGAAAATCCGCACAGGACTCCTCTCCCTGTTGCCACACCATCTCAGCAATGAGGTCCATAAAAGTCACATCACCTTGACTAGGAACTTGGTACTGAAACTAAGACACATCGAGTGTATTTACCTGACTCTGAAAGCCAAGGACAGTCTAGGGATTCTGTTAGTTTATCGTCCACCCCGTAACCTAACAGACTCCCTGGCCGAGCTGACACAGCTGGTCTTGGAGTTGGTGTTGGAGTCCCCCAGGCTGCTTGTTTTGGGGGACCTCAACATCCCCTTCGAGGCCGGCTCGACAGATCTAACAGGTGCAGCTCGGTTGTTCATGGAATCCATGACAGCCATGGGCCTGTCCCAATTGGTTTCAGGCCAACTCATTGTGCTGGTAATACTCTCGATGTAGTCTTCAGTACGTTCTGAGACTGTCCGTGGGTGGAAATAAATGCTATTTCCCCCTTGTCATGGACGGACCATTTCCTAGTCAAGATAGGACTGAAAGCCACCATCCATAAACCCCTCGGGGGTGGAGGACCCATTACAATGGTCCGCCCTCGAAGGCTGATGGAACCCAAAAGGTTCCAAGACGCCCTAGAGGGTACTATGTTTGGGAATGATGGCGACGCTGTCGAAACTCTGGTCGACAACTGAGATAGGAATCTTACCGGGGTTATAGACAGTATCGCTCCCGAGTGTCCTTGCTGGCCCGCTCCTAAAAAAAGACCCTGGTATTCAGAAGATCTTCGCCAGATGAAGAGGGCTGCACGATGACTAGAGCGCTACTGGCGGAAACATCAGAACTTATCTGACAGAACACTCCATGAGAACATGTTACGTTCCTAAGGAGTGGCAGTCGGTGCAGCTAGGAATATGTTCTGTGCTGCACGGATTGCATCAGCAGAGTCCCGTCCAGCAGAGCTGTTCAGGGTGGTCAGGGAATTAACTCAAAAGAACCCCTTACTTGAACCAACTATTGCCTGCTGTGACGCTTTCAACAACTTCTTTGCTGACAAAGTCTCTCAGATAAGGGCTGATCTTGATGCCAGTTTTCAAGTAGAACCTTTAGTAGAGGTATCCAGTGACTCTGGTAACAAGGTTATTCTGGATCATTTTGAGTTTGTGAGTACCGAGGATGTAGACAAGCTCCTTGGATGCGTGAAAAGGACGACTTGCCCTCTTGACCCTTGTCCCTCTTGGTTGACCGTGCAGGGAGGAGATGTTATAAAATCTGCTCTCCATCTGATAATAAATACATCTCTTCGGGAAGGTACTGTTCCATCATCTTTGAAACAGGCAATTGTAAAGCCTCTATTGAATAAACCTTCCCTTGATCCCCTATCAATGAGCAATTATAGACCGGTCTCCTTGTTACCATTCTTGGGCAAGATGATTGAGAGGGCAGTCACCTTTTAGCTCCAGGCGGTCTTGGATGAAACCGATTATCTTGACCCATTTCAAATTGGCTTCAGGACGGGTTACGGAGTTGAGACTGCCATGGTCGCCTTAGTCGATGACCTCCGTCTGGCCACCGACAGGGGAGATATAACTCTGTTGGTGCTCTTGGACATCTCAGCGGCCTTCGATACCATCGACCATGGTGTCCTTCTGGAACGCCTGAGAGAATTGGGTATCGGGGGCACTGTGCTCCAGTGGTTCTGGTCCTATCTCTCGGGAAGATTCCAGATGGTGAGGCTGGGGGACAGCTGCTCTTGTAAAAGAGAGCTTACATTGGGTGTCCCTCAGGGTGCCATTCTGTCCCCCATGCTATTTAACATTTACATGAAGCCTCTGGGAGAGATCATCTGGTGCCATGAAGCGCGGTGTTATCAGTACGCTGATGACACCCAGATCTATCTCTCCATGTCTCCGACTGATACAGTGACTAAGGATGGCACCTCTCCTCTGGACGCCTGCCTGGGGGCAGTAATGGGCTGGATAAGGAAAAACAAACTCAGACTGAATCCAGAGAAAACAGAGGTACTCATGATAGGTTCCCCAAGTCCGGGCAGGGAAATTTGTCATCCTGTCCTGGACAGGGTCAAACTTCCCCTAAATGACACAGTTCGTAGTTTGGGAGTACTCCTGGATCCATCTCTGCAGTTATCATTTCAAGTAGATGCGATGGCCAGGAGTGCTTGGTACCAGCTTCGGCTGATATGCCAACTACATCCCTGTCTGGACCGAAAGGACCTTGAAAATGTAGGACATGCACTGGTAACCTCTCGTCTGGATTTCTGCAACGCGCTCTACATGGGGCTACCTTTGTATCAGGTTCGGAAACTTCAATTGATTCAAAATGCTGCAGCCAGATTGATCACGGGGACAGCTAGATCTGACCACATAACACCCGTTTTAAAATCTCTTCACTGGCTGCCAATCCGTTTCCGGTCCCAGTACAAAGTGTTGGTTATTACCTTTAAAGCCCTAAATGGCTTGGGCCCGGGTTACTTGAGGGAACGCTTCTCCCTACATAATCCTCCCCGCACGCTCAGAACTACAGGAAAAT